>NW_019100469.1:17369-253441 GCF_001856785.1 Myzus persicae
TTTTTTTTTTTTTTATTATTTATTAAACTTAAATAATTAAAGAAACTTGAATAAACATACTAATTGTAAAACTATTGAATTGTTTGTGGTCACCTCATTCACTGTCACTCCTATATTGGCAAATTGCTTAATCAATCTTATTTAAGCTTAATTATTATTAATTTAACATTCATTTAAAATGCAATTTGATTTGAAATTATAAATTGTACCTATTAAATTTCATATAAATTATGAAAAAATCATAGCTAAAATAGTAAAATCGGTAATTGATACAACGATAACAGATATGGTCTGCCAGCAAATATGATAAGATAAAAAAGTATGCATCAAGCGAACAACGTAATTCGTATAAGCTTTCCCTACTTGTTATCTTCTATACCGTGTTATTATCGTAGTTCCAGAAATTCGTATTTTGGATAATGGCGGGTGGCAGTATGATAAAAACGATAACGGATTACACACACCACAGATATATAGAATTATTATTTATTATTTATTCTATATATCTGTGACACACACTAATGTTAATTTACTACTCACACATAGACAAAGCCAAAATGTTCATGTCATACAAATTGCCTAAATATTACTCCTTAAAACATGATACGCTGGAGCCCCCTTCGTTAAATAATATTGTTAAATATTATTATTATTTATTGGTAAGCAATCATATTGATAAGTGTGATAAAAAAGTATAGCAACACCATTCTTATCTGCTGTCTTTTTCTAACAGGGTATCTCGGTTATGTTTACATTGGTCTTATGGCGGGTGAGCATCACAGATAATATATACAATATATTTGTATATATTATCTATGGTCATAACCATAGACATAAAAATATAATTATTATGTCTATGGTCATAACACTCATAAATCATAGAGTAATTACTGATCACAACTCTATGCGTTGAGTATCCAGTATAATATTTTAATTCGTGTGTAAAATCTGGCAATAATATAATAATTAATAATAATAATATGATGATAATTCCCGCCATTTTTTAACATATATTTTAATATTATTTACATACATCATCGTACATTCGTATATAATGCATTCATATTAGTACCTATAACAATATAATATATAACAAATTATGATACATACTATTCAAAAACTAATAGAATGTGGTTTGGTTCCAAAGGTTATAATTTGTGACCAAGGATCAAATAAAATGAAAATGCGATCATTGTTTGGAGTGACCATGGAAAAACCTTGCAATCACTTATAATAATGAAAATATATTTTTATACACGATCCTCCACACTTACTAAAGTCTGTTCGGAATAATTTTAAAAATTATACTTTTACAAATGGACATGAAAGTTATTGTTGGAAAGATATTGAAGACTTTTACAATATAGATAACAAAATTAAACCACGATTAGCAAGTAAATTAAAAACAATTCATATAAAGCTTCTTGCTTCTACTGTTCTCACCCATGAGAAGTTTGTTTAGCTGCACAGACGTTTAGTAACTCAGTTAGTGCAGGGATTTTAACATTAGTTACATTTAAACAACAATAAACACAATTTACTGCACGATTTGTTAATTTGTTTAACGACTTCTTTGACTACCTTAAATTTTAATAGTATTAAAATGAGAGAATCAGTTGTATTTAAAATACCAATAACAAGAAATTTAAAATATTGGCCATTTTTAAAAGAAGCTCGAATATTTCTTTCAACGCTTAAAGTTAATAATAAGCGAAAAAATATCCCCTCTTGCGTGCTCGGTTGGCAAGAAATATTGAGGCCGGTTTACACTTATCAAAAACTCATCAAAGTAGCCACGTCCATGAACCACGGATCAGTGTAACTTTGATTCGAGCACTGACGACAGGTTTACACTGTCAAATTTTGTCTGTCCAAGTAAAATTTAAAATAATAAAATGTTCTCCCCACGTACGAGAATTTTGATACATGTCCATGCCGGCCCGGCACAGACAACACGACTCGTACGAGTTTGTCACACGTACGTGTGGTGTGTTTATATTATCAAAGTAGAATCCGTGTCACTAATTCGTGGTTCACGGACGTGGCTACTTTGATAAGTGTAAACCGGCCTTTAATTGTATTAAACTCTTATAAAATGAATTAAACATAGAATATGAAGTTGACTATTTATTAACCCAAGATTGCATTGAATGTTAATTTTTAATTTTAAGATCAAAAGGAGGAAATAACGTAACTCCAGATGCATCAAACATTTTTTCTGCAATTCGCATGTCTATGTGCATCATGTTAATTAATCCATCTAATAATTCAAATTGTGAAAAAAATGCATCAAAGTTTTTAGCATTATTCAAAAGCCTACGATTAAAGAATACAGTACAATTGCATAGGTTGGTTGGCTGACTGATTTTTATTTTCCAAACAATTTTGACGATTTTCTTAGTAATATGAATATTAACTACATTCTTATGGATAACGAGACAGAAAATAGTGTAGCATACGTAACAGGATGGGTTTGTTCTCAATTAACTCATAAGGCGTGTAATGAAAAATTAGCGTCCAGTACTCCAGTAACAAATCTGAGGATTTAATTCAACATTGATAATACCTTAATCGGCTTAATCAACATGAAGGAATATGATGGTTGTAATTTATTGTACCCTTATACAAAATTGCTTACATTTACAAAGTATATAATTGCATTATACGAAAAAAAAGAAAATGTTAAAAGAGATATAAAAATAGTTATCAAAAATATTTGTGAAAGATGTATATAACATTTTTGTGAAAACTGTAAAGATACATTTGTTGAGAAGTATTTAAATGTCAAAATAAATAGTTTTATAAAAAAGTGCAATGACTCCGCTGCACCCTATAAATATTTAAATAATAAAAAGTTTAAAAAAACTAAGCATATTTAATATGTCTACCTAATATTATGTTTAAGTTAAATTTATCTTATCAGTAATTATCAGAACAAATATTGAATAAAATCTAGTTATACACTTATACTTTTCTTATTTATTTTATAATGTTTTATTAAAAAAAGATAACGATACTTAGAATAAATTATAGAAACAAGACTTATACTTTTAGATGAAATATTGTTAGGTCAAAGCAATGCCAAAGTAGTTTTGTCCCCAGTTCCAAGATCAAACAAGAGAAAAAAAAAGATGAATTATTGAAGCTAAAGCAGTAATAACTATATAGTATAGTACTATAAACATTTTTTTGGGGTAAATTACGGCAACCACAACTACAATCTCGGGGGGAACTGATAAGAACTGGACGCCAGTTTTGACCATAGCAGATTGCTGTTCCGTATTGTCTTAAATAGAATTTACTTATAGTTGAGTCTTGAGTGCAATCCTATACTCGGACCGTGTTTAGTGTGTTTAACATAAATTATGACCTATCACATTTCACGATGAGCTATAATGTGTATGCCGCGTTGTGTAAGGTGTAACCCGTAACGCCATAACGAGTACGTTACTTTATCGAGTTGGTAAGGCGCCTTTTACTTGATAGTTGATTACAAATCAAGAAAGTAAATTGTTAATAATATGTTGTATTATACCATGATACTATAATAGAACAATAGTTTGTACATACATAGAGTGTACTATTGTACATTGTTGGTTGCACTCATGGACTAAGATATCTAGTAAGATCTTGTCCATGGTTACACTGTACTCAATGAACCGAAACCCAGTTGATTTATTTTTATATTATTTTAAAATTTACAAAACATAGGCAATAGCTCAATAATAACAATGTATTAAATAATAACCGTGATTATAACCTAAAATCTTAATCATATCGACTTTGGTTTTTTCGATTCGTCAACTTTTGAAGTTATGAATCGTTCGGTTTTTACTTTTTTTTTCTTATTAATCTTAATATCATTAATAATTAATTGTATCTACGTAACTTCGTTTAATCTAGTATTTCTAATATAATATACTGTATTATAAACTATTTTAAATCTGTTATATTTTTTGGTCCATAATTACCTAATCGTTGATTAATGAAGTGGATGGTTAATAATTGTTTCATAATATAAAAGTATAAAACGCCTAATGAATAATTATTACCAATATTTTGAAATATTTATATTCCTTAAGGTAATATTGTGTTTTGTTTACAGGTATTTAAATTCTGTTTAGTTAATGTAATCCGTTTTTCAATACCCACGCTTTGAAGTAACAGAATAACCATCGATTTCTATCATATTAAGGTAAGTGCAGATTGTATTAAAATTATTATTTACTTTTTTTTTTATATATATCAAATTACTACACCAATAGCGTTTCTAGGTGTCTAGGGGGATTACGGGGTATGGTAGTGGAGGCCAAATTTTTTATGAAGGGATTCAAATGAGTAATTTCATTAGTACTTTCTTACTATTTAATTCTTAGTTTAATTTTTTTTTTTTAGTAAATCCAGGGCCTGATTTAATGAATTAGAAACCCATACACTTATACTTTTGAGTCCACTTTTCACTAATAATTTAACAAAATAAATATTTGAGGTGGCTGACCTACCTGTCATGTTTGATATCCGACCTGACTATCAATTTGGTTTTCGTACTAAACACTCGACTATTCACCAAGTCCATAAGGTTGTTGACGCTGTCTCTTTTGCCCTCGAAAAAAAACGTTACTGCTCCTGCACATTCCTTGACGTATCCCAGGCCTTTGAGTGTGGCATGAAAGTCTGCTTCACAAATTAAAACAATTTACCCAACACACTACATTATACTTAAATCATATCTCACAGACCGATATTTCCAGGTCCATTATGGTTCTTCACACTCTAATATAGCAGGTATTGTGGCAGGAGTTCCCAAGGTGGTATCCTCACCCCAATCCTATACAATATTTATACATCTGACCAACCAACCAACCACGCCCAACATATAAGTAGCAGATTATGCGGACAATTAATATGACTTAATATATCATCCAGCCCAGATCCTATTATGGCCTCCACAAACCTTCAAAGCCATGTTTCATTAATTGAAGATTGGTATGAAAAGTGGCGTTTTAAAATAAATCAAGCCAAACCAGTACATACTACATTTACACTTAAATTAACACCACGTCCAGAGGTGTTGTATTTTAGTGCTCAGATCCTCTCATCCCCAAACGTTAAATATCTCAGGCTTACTCTTGATCGCCGTCTTACCTGTGCTTACCACATCACAACTAAACTCCTGCTTACAAATGCTCCAAACCCTAATCATCAACAACAAACACTCAAATATTAAACTGCTCTTTTACAAATATTTCCTAAAGCCAATTTGGACATACGGCTTACAGTTATGGGTAACGCTAAAATTTCCGATCTAAATAAAATTCAACGGTTCCAAAATTAAATACTAAGAGAAATTACCAATTCTCCACCATATGTATCAAGTCACTCCCTGCATAAAGACCTACACATGAAAACAATTCAGGGTTATTAGGGGACCCTAAAAATTAGGGGACTGCATCCTTATGCATGTGCATAAATCCCATATGGTAAAGGGAAAGGACATTAGTTGTACACTTCTACTAACATATATATATATTTTCATTAAAAAAAAACGAAGAAAAAACAGCATTAAAATATTTGTTCTACATCATTAACTATGTTGACTGAATATCCAATCAACATACTGTATAAAGACATTTAAGTCATTTTTCTACACAATTTTAACTGTATAGATATTAATATATTACCCTATGCAGGTGTAATTTTGTTGCTCCAAAAAAATATAGTTTTCCCTTTATCAATAAGTGTAGGTGCAATAAACTTATAAACTTTCTATTAACATATTTTTAATTAAATTATAAATGCCTAAAATACCATATAATATTTTTTTTAGCAACCTAAATGTTTAATTTATTATAGGTACCCGTAAGTACCCATTTACAGAAGGTATGGCCCAATAATCAATCCCATATCACCCAAATTATTTCCATTGCATATCAATGTAGGTAATGCCGTTGAAAAGTACAGACATTTATGCCATTAAATTGGAATTTTGTCGTCGATAACTGTTTAAAAACCAAAATTTAAATCGGATGTTACTTATGGTGATACAAAACTCTCGGGACACATGTATTGTAATATATACCTACAGGGTGATTTGCCAAGTATACTCCTCACCCCCATTTTTTCATTTAATAATGAATTTATTCAAATCCTGATTTTTGGAATTCTAAAATATTCTTATAGACCATATTTTCAAATTCTTGGGACTAAACTCTAACAGATAATTTTTTTTAAATTTGATCTATGTACCTAGGTCAAAAACTCAAACGAGTATAAAAACAGTTGCTAAAATGTTAATTTTAAGATTAATAGTACATACAAATGGTTTTACAAAAGTATAAAATATAATATGTATAATTTATAATTTATTGGGTCTGATATTTATTTACTATACTATGATTTGACGATTTTTACAAATTATAAATGTTAATAGATAAATAATACTATAATAGGTAATTAATAATTACTATAATGTTCAAATCACCTTAGCCCTTGTTCCTTATGTCTTCCAAACCCATTATTATGGAATTATTATCCTTAGTACACAAAGTTAGAAAACTCAAAAAAAAAAACTTCAAATATTGATTTGCCATCATTTTCAGGAAACTTATTCTCTAAATAATTACAATGAAAAAATGGGGCTCTCATTTGAAAAACACTAGTTTTTATCTCCTCTGAACATTCCCCCGAGTATGAAAAAAAGGGTGAGGATGCTTGTTTAATCACACTGTTTACATACAATGTTATGAAACAAAGTATATTTCTGAAAACTGTTGATAATATGTTGAACTAATGGTTTTTACTTTTTTGTATAAATATTTTTCAGGTATAAGATAAACATTATGAACAACATATTAAATAGTACTGTTGATCGCTTCTTAGACAAGTGTGATGATGTCTTGAAACATTTTCCTCAAGATGGACAAAAACAAGTAAGTCGTTATTATGAAACTGATTGTCGTCACTCACATATTTTAAATAAATTGGTGAAGTTTACTAAAAACACTAAAGAATTTACATCTACTGATGAACAACGTATGAAGAAAATGCTGATTGAGTCCTTAGACCTGGCTGACAAAAAAGTTAACATTGCTGAATGTCTAATGGACATGGTTGAAAAAAACATGAGTAATTTAGAAACAAATTATAAAGAAGTGGAAGCTGCAAAATTAAGTTTAATTAAATCAAATAAAAGAATGTCAAAAAGTATGCCTGAATGTAAGAAAATTGATTCAAATTCTATTGATGTACTAAGTATAGATAATTCTAATAAGCGCCCTAAAAGAAATGTAACAAAAATATCTACAACATTAAACAAAAGCTTAGAAGTGAATGCGAATCTTGATAAAAAACCAAGCACTAATCAAAATAAAAAGAACACCGCATTAAACAAAAAGTCTAAGGCACAGCCTCCCAAAAATAAAAAAGTAGTTTCAGAATCCGAAAGTTCCGACAATGAAAGTGATAATGATTTAAAACCAACTTACTGTATTTGTGAAGAAATATCTTACGGTGATATGGTTTGCTGCGATAATGATTTATGTCCAATTGAGTGGTTTCATTTTGGCTGCGTATCTATAAGTAGAAAACCCAAAGGAAAATGGTTTTGCCCATTTTGCAGAGGAACTAATTCCAAAACCATGAAGCCTAAATCAGTATTTCTTAAAGAACTTGAAGAGTACAATAAACGTAAAGAAGAAAACTGGTGAATGGTACAATCCATTTATAGATTATTTATTTAATTTGACGCTAAATTGTTTCAATGAAAAAGAAATTCATACATTATGTGTCTTATATTTAAGCTAACTCAATTTTCATGAATGATAATTATGTTAATCAATAATAATACTAAACATAGGATAGCATATCTTTGTTTTGTTTTTCTGCGTGACTAAATGGAAAAACATAATTGCTCATCCTAATATTCTTCAATACTTGTTTATAATATTTTTTAATAGAAGTATGACTTGTTCAATCATAAAAATATACATTAAAATTTAAAATCGTCCCAAATGCTATCATATTGCAAAAGTTATTATGTAGTAGTAGTAAGTATTATGTAATCATATAAATGGCGATTATTTTTCTAATAATTTAAAATACAAACTTTAAGCATACGTTTATTTTATTTATTTTATATAATAGTATTAATATATTTTCATTTGAAACTCAAACGTATAAAATGACTAACTTTAGTAACTTAAAATTGTTTTACTGAACTATGTAAATTCATAATATAATGAAGAGTTATTAATTTGGTTTTAAATTGTTTTTATTCTTTATTTTAAAAAAAAATTTGATGTAACATAAATGTCTATGGTAAGACAAAAATTACCTGCAGAGGTAAAATGAGTTATATTATCACAGTTAAGCTCTATTAGATTAAGTAATTTTTATTCACTTTTATCATACTAAGTTATAATATTACATTTCATGTTTTTCTATGTTTCATGACAATAATTTAAATTATAATTAATACCAAATATGAACCAGGCATGCAATTAAATAATAAGTAACGTTTCATCTGTTGAATTTTAGGCTACAACTAGTTTTTGTAACATTTAATTCATTCCATTCACATTTACAAAAATTATTTTTATGTTCATATAGTATTTTGTTTTTTTGAAGTTAAACATACTTTAACGTACACAACGTGTGGGAAACACTCCAAAATTGATGTACTTAGTTCTTGATAGAAACTATGAGCTCAATTACTACCTGTGCCAAATCACATTCTCGATCGCAAATTATTAATTATTAATTAATTATGTAAATTTATAAAAAATATTTATGCTGACTTAGCAAAATATACTCGTAACTTAATTTTTAATTGTTCTATAAATTGTATGTTTAACATTTAATTTAACCAATCTTGATTTCAAAGTAATAATTTATTATAACAGATAAGGCAGAGTGAATTTTTTTCTCTATAAAGCGACTATTTAAAATAATTGCTTATTTACAAATTGTTCGTGCTAATGTGGATGGCCACCACCAAACCCAATTAATGAAAGTACATAAATTATAAATGATTACCATTATTATCGCTTCATAAAATAGTCGCACAGCCACTGATGAAGTTAGTATAAAAATATTAATTCTTAGGGAGGTAAATTAGTTCAATATTTATTCAGTTTACCACCAGAACATATAGAAATAATATATTAAGAACCACCTGATCACTGGGTTGTTGGTGGGATATGCTCAGCACTGGCATAAATTGTACGGTCGACTGATTATTCTCCTTTCAGACATAATATAGTAGCTATTGCTCCGCGTCCTTATGGATTATACTTGAATACTTCTCTAATTATGTTTTTACACCGTACATTTTAACCTATTAAAATGTCAAACTATACCATGTGTGCTGAAAGACCTAAGCAACCAGAAGCACATCAAATGGAGCTGAAGCTTTCCATAGGCATTTTAATAATAGAAATATATACATACACATACAATCTATAAAATGTTCTAACGAGTTATGAAAATATGTGCAAATAAGTTGAAGTTTTAATAAATGTGTGTGAGCTAGGGATACCCAAATTTTATTATGACCAACTTAGATTGAAGTATAAATTATATTTAAAGGTTAAAGTCAAAATAAATGCAGTTAATTTATTTTTATTTTATACTTATGGTGTAAAAGAAGTAATTCAAATTTATATTTTTTCTAAAAAGTAGTTGGAAGGTGTTAGGAAAAACCTTCTGAATAATTTAAAAGGAATAGTGTTTTTGTCATTTATAAACTTAATTGTTTATAAATATTAAGTGTGATAAGATTAAGATTCAAAGGCAATAAATTAATCTCGAGTATGCAAAGCGTCATGTTCAATAATATTTAATTTTTTTTTTTAACACTAGCAAACACTTAAAAATTATGAATACAAATATACACAATCACTGGTAATACAGCTCATTATTTATTCATATTGAGACATCGTTTTCTGTATTTTTTAACAATGATGCCCACGGATCTTCCAACATTGATGGATGAAAGTAGCTTTCATCACTATTATCATTCAAATTTCGACGACTCTAAAACAAATAAGCAGTACTTTATCAATCCATACTAATGAGTAATGAACATACATACATTATTTTCATAGAACTTATTGTTACATCAAATGTGTACAATATGCACTACTATAATAGAATTAAATAAAAATTAAAACTTACATTAGGATTTTGATTTTTATATTTGTTAAATTGTGGTCTGTATGAGGTATAACTATTTTGTTCACGTGGTGTATAACTAGATGAATTGTTATGCTTTGAAAAAAAATCAAGAATTAGAGCAATATTACAATACATTGAATGTATTATTTATTTTAATACAATTAGTTACATCTGAACTGCTGCTGTTGTTAAATCTGTTGGGAGTCCATTGGTACGGTGATCCTCTCCCTCTAGATCGTGGACTATTGAATCTCGGTGAACTACAACCACGTCCTCGCCAATTCTGTTCAGTAGGTGATTGTTGAGGAGTGTTGTCATACAACAAAATGCTATCCTTCAATGTTTTGTTAATTGAGTTCGACGGCGATTCTACATTCGGAAAAGGCAATGTGCTGTCTGTAGTGGCAGATGTATTTCTAGACCTTATTAGTGGTGATTTGTATGAACTCATGTTTGATCATAGATTCTAGATGAAACCTTTAGTTTACCTCAAGTTTCAACGGTAAAAAGTATATTTATAAAGATAATTTTAAGAATACAAATAAATATAATATTAATCGCGCAATAAATTAACAACAATTAAATTTTAGTGCTCGCACAGTTCGTGCACGTTAACACTTGCATACTTTTTTAAGTTACAACAAATTTAAATTGATCAACAAATAAATACAATATTATTATCATTTTATCACGGTACGTTGTTATGATGATTTAGTGATAACTGATAACAAATGATAATATCTATTGTCAATTTACTATTCCAGTACCTTGTAAATTAGTATATATTTACATTCTTCAAACTTTTCTAGGGTGCCTACTTTTATATTTTTATAACTCATTACTTCATGCACTACACAGATTAATCGACTAATAATTGAAATATTGTTAATTAAAATGCTATCTTCACTTGTCAAAGAACATCAAGTAAAACAAGCTGCCCGCAAGGAAAACCAAGGTAGCTATTTTTTCTCATAACTACCCCTTACCTTATTCATTTGCGATTCTGAATTATATTTAATGTCATACCCATAGCACATAATTAATGTTTAATGAATAGATATTAAAAGAAAAGAGGCAGTAAACGCAGCCAATGAATTAACCAACGCACTGGTTGAACATCTTAACGTTGGGTATGAAAAATGTGTTTGTTTAATTTAAAAGGTTTATCAAATTACCTAGATACTGATGAGATTATTAACAAAAAATAATTAATTATTTATGTGTAATCGATTTTATAATTACCATTAGTGTTGCCCAAGCGTATCTCAATCAAAAAAAACTTGATGCTGAAGCAAAACAATTACACCAAAGTGCCATTGTCTTTTCCAAACAAACTTCTCAATGGCTGTCACTGATTGACAACTTTAATAGTGCACTTAAAGAGTTGGGTGATGTTGAGAATTGGACACGCACCATTGAAAATGACATGCAAAACATCACTACTACCTTAGAGTATGCATATAAAGGTAACTTTTACACGTCATGAGTTATGAAATATTATAGATCTGTTTTAATTGTTTAAATATTATTTTTCAGTTTCGCAAAAACCTTAATTGATGCTGTCCACAAGAACATGGTTTGTTTTCTCAATCTCAGTTTTATTAATTCATTGTTCATTAATTGTACTTATTTAAAATAACTGGATACATAATTTGTTATTATAATTTGTTATTATTTTTGTATATTATACATAAAACTCTATATTTATATTTTATTTGTTACTCTTCATAATATAGTAAAATAATAACAGTTTGTACAGACATTAAAATCAACGATGACTAAGTGCTATCAACGGTAACACATAATGACATCATAAATGATTCAGTAAATATTAAATTTAATTGAAATGGTAAACAACCATTTGATAAGTTTTTTAACCACTGATGACCTCTTCAAAACATTTATAGACAATCATAACTATTCATGACTAATCAATTTTAGTTATGTCTTTGGCCTATACAATTTTACGTTACAATTAAATGTTTGTATGAAACTAAAATATTAATAAATAGTTTAAGGAGATTAGAAATTAAATATCCATTAAAATTATTTTAAATTAGTTGTTAAATAGAAAAAAATAATTGGTCGATAAATCGCATAAAAAACAAAATAGGTTGTACTATATTTAATCTTGAATACATATATACTATATTCTGTTCTCCAAGAATTTTTAAAAACTCCGTAGTTCGTCAAAATGCTAAAACCCTGAGAAATATTTACAACTGTAATAAGTTTTTAAATGAGAATCATTATTTGTTAATAATATTACATGTAGAATACTGATAATGTCATTAGTTTAAATAAGAGTTATCCTAATATAAAAAAAATTGTATTTGATAAAAGAAGTATTCGCTAACCTTTCGAAGTATAGAATATTTTTTACTTGCTGTTAAGAATCAGATTGAAAATGAGGATTTAATCCTATCAAAATCTTGTAAAATAATGTAAGATCAGGTCAGTCAAATTTACTAACAAAAGATTGTAACTACTTACTATATTTTAAAAAGTAATTAAATTTCATTAAATGTTCTAAACATAAGAAAAAAAAACATTCAATAATAACCAACCTCGAGTTTGATATTTATGAAAGTAATTAATCAACAAACTAAATAACTACAAATAACTCTTGTTGAAGTGTTAAATATTCCGTTTTGGGTTTTAAGACATACTAAAAAAAAAAAGGTTGGAATGAGAATTAATGAAAAAATAAACAGAATAAAAGATAAAAATAGTAAACACACACCCCAACAAAATTAATATTATAAATGCAAACTGAAAAATAAAGTTATAAAACAAATCATGTTTTTTGTATAATAATAATCAATACATTTTATTATGTGTATACTTTATACATCAAATATAATTCTTGATAACAGTAACTTTTCTTGGTGTATGATATTGTTTAACACTTAAATCATAAGATGTTAAAATTACATTTTTAAATAGTTAACATACAATTACAACATAATGTACTATGTAATTAAAAGTAATTAAACAAAGTATATAAGACTTGAACATGCAATCATACTAATATATTACTGTAAAACTATAAAACGCAATAAAATGAATTACAAATAATCATTTAAAAATATATAAACTAAATTATTTATGAATAAAAATGATTGTATGATTGTTGATGTAGTAGAAAGGAATAGTAATAAAATAGTAAAACAAAATGGTAGTCTATGTGATGATACAAAGACCAAACAAATTTCTTAAGAAATTTATGTTGGTTATTTTTGATTATATTTATGTTTTAAATTTCATTCCACAGTGTAATTTTCATTAACCCGTTCCCTAATGATTATATACAATGCAAGTTTACACACAATTATTAATCTAAATTTATGACTAGGAGAGATTAAGTAAAATAAAAAATATATGCAATAAATAATAATGTAATATAATCTATCAGTAAAATAATATATATATATATTACCCCCCTATTTAGCAAACTTAATGCTAAATCATAACAACAAACAGAAGAAATTGACTAAATTTTGTCCAATATGGTATTAAATTTAACGCCAAATAGGCAAATTAATTTTGAAAAATTTTTTAATTGATATTGCAGTAAAAACCACATAAACAAACTAAAAAACTTGGTTAATTAATATTAAAAAAAACCATGGTTTTAAGTATAAAAATAAAAGCACGTTTAGTACAATAACAAGTGCAAAAATATTATCACAAATTTTTGGGGAAATTGTTTTTTTTTTAATGTTATAATTTAAACTAAAAATGTATATCTAAAAATATAATTTCAATAACAATAGTATTGTATAAAGTTATTGTTGGAATAATTCATGTAAAAACAAAAATATTAGACAAAAAATAAATACTTTTCTCTTTTTCTTCACCATTAATGATACTTTCAAATTATCTTTATCACAATAATGCCTTTGGTTTAAAAGAAATAATATTGTACTTTTACAAGCAAAAATATAGTTTCGTCATGAGGAAAAAATTATTTAACATACAAACCTATATAGAAAGTAAAATATTTGGAATATAAGTCCAACATATCTTTCACACTTGAGCAAAACAAATTACACTGTTCAATAGCCTGGTGGCTTAGGAGCTTGATGTTTTGCAACTGAAATCAAACATTAATATTAGATACATATTTTTAATGTAGAGTAAGTTTATCCTTACCAACTAGTCTGCTATTATAAATTTTATCAACTCTTTGGAAAATTGGAGGCGATGGAATCCTAACCATTGGCTTGAACATGGTAGAAAACTTCATTTCCATTTCTTCTACAAAATTACATTTTCACATTTAAAATAATTCATATATAATTAGTCATTAGTAATATTACCCAAAAGAGACATGCTTAAAACAGAAGTTGGTCCATTTCGCATAGAAGAATGACGTGTTGGAGGTGTTGGAGGAGCTCCATTAGTTACCTAAACAAATATAAATAATTTATAATTATAGATTATTATATTTGAAATAAATGCAAGTCCATACTTACATTGTTATTATGGTAGCTTTTATGAGGGGGTACATTTGGTGGTGGCGGAGGAGGCCCACTCCGATGTGGTGGTGGTGGTGGAGCACACACAGGTGGATTCAATGGCGCCTTTATGGGTGGAGGTGGTGGCCTTGTATTAGGATGTTTAATGGGTCGTAACGTCCGTGATCCCCACTGGCCATTTGGGGGAGGATTTGGAGAACTCCTCAAAATACTATCTTGTGATTGATGGAAAGCAGGTAATTGATTTTTACTACTGATGGTCATGTTATTAAATTGAGGTGCTGTACAAAATAATATTAAAATTATAAACATCACATTTGATTGATTTAAGATATTATATGTCAATTGTCAATACATACGTTGACTATTTGGAGCAACTGGAGGTGTTTTTGGTATCCTCATACTTTGTGCTCTGGAAACAAGATTTCGCCCATCAGCTGTTACTAAATTAGTAGAACTAACTGTCAACGTTGATTTCTTTGTAGGCACGGCTGGCCTGATAGATGGTGGTTTTGGGGCAACATTTGGTTTACCGTATCCCCCTGGAGGAGGACCTCTGCCAGCTACATTATCAGACACAAGACTAGGGACACTGCCTGTTAGATTGTGACCCACACCGGGGGGTATAATTGAAACAGGCTCGGAAGTACTCTGTAAAGAAGAAAAAAAATTAACCAAAATGTATTTAATTGAATAAAATGTAAAAAAAAATATATGAATAATTGTTTGAATAAAATTACCGAAGGAATAGTTGGTTTTTGATTGAATGGTGGTGGTTGTGGAGGTGGTCCTCTTGATTTGATATCATTTTGAATTTTTCTTATGCCATCATTTTTCTAAAAACATCAAAATAAAATAATCAATTTTTATGTTTACACATTCTTTACACACTACAACTTACTTTCTGTGATGGAAGAGTACTTGTGTTAGAAGGAGAGGAATTTGCAGTTGATTGATTAAACAATGAGACCGGTGATAAATTATTAGTTGGTGGTGTTTGGGTTCTCGATTGTCCTAGAATTAGTTAGTTATTATATATTTTATAAAAATGTATAAGTCATAAGTATTCTCAAAGTAATCTAATCATATTATAATAAATTATAATATAATTGACTAGGAAAATTACAAAATAGGTATAAAAAAATATTTCCCATATTTTTCCAGTAATAAAATTTTATAATTTACTATTGAACATTCCATTAACATTGAGTAACAAGTATTGTAATCCAATGCAATTAAAAATATAATAAGATAAATAAGAAAAATATGTATTAATTGTATCAAATATTATTATTGAATAAACCTTTTTTTTATATATTATAATGGATTATTGGAAAATACAATAGGAATAAAATTACTACTAAAGAATAAATTATTCTGTTAAATAACTAGAGTAAATTTTGATAAAAACCTTTTCTAAAGAATAAAATAATCATCTTTCATTTTTGCTATCAAATATGAAATATTTCAATAAATTCAGGGTACAAAATATGTTTGTATAATGTTCAAAGTGAAATCAATCAATGCATTACACCTTTTTTACATCTACCTATATGACAATTGCATACAAATGGAGAAATAAAGAAAAATGTGAAGAAATACCTACTGCATAACTAACTGACAGACAAGATTCTAACATTTCCTTTTTTAGGTCCAGGTAAAAAAATTAGGTCATCTGATCAAGGTTACAATAAAAATTTTTTTAAACATCAATCAAATCAATACCTACACAAATAGTCCAATGTTGGTAAATGCATAGTATATTTATTATATTTATCATCTCTTTCATAAACGTTTTAAACCTTAATTTTAAGAAACAACAGTTTAAATATGATAAGTAGTTACACAACTATGTTGTACAACTATCTAGAATGCACAAATAAATATTCTAGATTATATACAGTTAATAACAAAAGAAACACATGTGAAGCAAATAAGACAGTACTGGCAGCAACTTATGTAATATTTTAATAAATTACTCGCAGTAAAATTAAAAATTCCAAACAATTTTACATGACTACAAAAATATAAGAATTCCATAAAAAAATGTACCTATATGAAATTATAAAAAATTACAAATATATAGTTTAAAGATTGTCTTAATTAGCATATTCAAATCATATTGATTAGTTTGTGAAGTATGAATTGTTACTTTTTCTAATAATTTTCTACTTTAAAGCATAGATGTGAGTATAATCACATAGTAATTCTTTTACTGTGAACTAGGCAAATATGTTAAGGAATTCAAATTTTTTCAATATAAATAACAAATTACTTTGTTATTTTGAAACAGCTTTAAAATTTCAAAATTCTCATATTTTTTAAGTTTGTCTAGTTGTCAAGTTCAATGTTCATGATACAAAAATCACCCTCCATACATCTCAAAAAATTTTAAATATACATAGTACAAATGTATTTTTACAGTTATTTAGTAACTTTTTAAAAGCAATAAGATACAATTAAAGTACAGTTTAAGACTATGATAGTACAAAATCTAAGTACTGTTTAATCATTTAAAAATGTAATTTAACAATTAAAATTAATTGAGCACATACAAGATTATTGATTTACATTATTGTACATCAGTTAGATTAAACAAATTACAATATAAGAAAATTATACTCAGATTAATGGCATGAGGAATACAGATTATTTGCTAATTTCTAAGAAAGTCAATACACATTAATGAGTTCAGTATAATTTGTTCAATTAAGAGGTCAAAACTATACAATTGTAATGTATTAATTAGTTTTAACTAAATTATAGTAAAAGGACAAATCATAAAATGTTAAAGTCATTTAAAGAATTTTTTACAAATCAATATAATTGGTATAAATATAAGATGTTCCCATTTATTACTTCTATCACATTTGTGATATGGAAAATACATTGATATCTGCAAGTATAATATACTCTTCATTACTAATACAATAATAAGAAAGTAGATTAATAATGTAATCATGAATAGTAAATTATTATCAAATTAAAATAAGTTAAAATATGAATGTGATTTTTTCTATTTTTAATGTTAAGTAGGTATACTTATAATCTATAATATCAGAAAATAAACATCTTACAAGGTTTAGATATTAACAGAGTATAATTTAATGAACATTTTTGTTATAAGAACTCTATAAAAATACATAATATTGAAGTATATCTATGGACTATGGTTACAATTCAAATATTTTGATAAAGCTTTAATTTGATTTTATTCAATATATTAGTGAGTTAAGTTGGGATACCTAACTCTTCAATACATACTCCTAATAAAAAAAAGGATAAAATTCTAAGAGTGCATACATTAACAAAAATGACAAATAAGTATAAGGTACCAACTACATTTAACTGTTAAATGTTTTCTCAGTTGCATGTTTGACAGTGTTCACAGTATGGGACAGAAAGACTAGGTCAGTTAAGGTAATATAAATTAGATGCTACTAGATAGGTAACCAAACAAATTTAAAATTATTAAAGGTACTTACAACTCACAAGTCAGAACTGGTTTTCTAATAGTATCTGATCAAGTACTTTGTCTTTCTGTCCCACTGATCTAATACTGTACTTGATTCTTATTTTTCAAATTTTCTGATTTTATCAAAGTATAATCATACCTGTTGCTAATCCAGTTGGTTTAAGTTTAGGCATGCCTCCAGCAAACAACTCTGCTAAGCCATTAGGTGTTCGTGCAGCTATAGAACTCATTTCTCCATTTTTTACCGTACCATTACATTTAACAGGTGTTTTTGGTGAATCTATATTATTAAAAATCATACTTGAACATTTCACATAAGCAACTAAATGAAATAATACAGGCATGGTTTGTGTTATTGAGTCTCGTACAAAACACTGATCAATACGCTAACTATAACAGTTAGTTGCATAAGTCATTATGGCAGACAACAATATTATTGAACATCAGTCGTGGTCAAACAACAAGGCAATGGCCTAGAGCAAAACGAAAAGGAGGCATGTGACCGGGTAGGTCACACACCACGGCACTAGGTAGATACTCACTGTTGACAAGTGGGCTGCTCTTGTCGTTGGTCACGGTCTTCTTCAGGGGCTTGCCAAGCCTGATGGACTGCAGCAGCTGGTCCCTGGCCTGCAACGGGTTGCCACCCTTCTTGCCTGGACCGGCACCTAATGCTGGTGGTGGCGGCGGCGGTGGACCCGACAGGGATGCTGGTGGCGGCGGCGGCGGAGGAGGTGGCGGGAACGGCATAGCGGTCTACACCCGAGCAGGAAAAACAGACAAAAAAACAACCACTGTCAGGTCAGTCGTACGGAACCACTAGGTACGACGGTCGGACCACCATTCGCCTTTGGGATCGACGGAGCGAGGGCGCGGTGTGACACGGTCAGGCCGTGTGTGTAACGTGTTGGCGACACGGCGGGGCCCACCATCAATGACGGAGCGACGTGTGTGAGTCACGCGCGGGCGACATAGTGGAACCGACGACGATGACGAAAGAACGCAATAAGAGGATTTGGCCGGGAGCGGTTATCACTACTCCGGTCGGAGAGCGCGACGCGGAGACTTACCGCGAGATTCGTACGGACTGGTACAATTGCTGCTGCTGCTACTCGTACCGCTGTCGATCATCGACGGTTCTCTTCCGCCGTCGTCGAGGTCGCGGACGATTTGTTGCCGTCGACGATCGCGAATTTCAAATCGACAAGCATCGCTGGACGATCAACCGGACGTGATAGCCAGCCGAGATTGTGTGTGTCGTAACCGTACGTGCTGTCGTGTGTGTGTGTTTATAATAATAATATTATTATTATCATGTCGCGACTGTCAATTCCATAGTGAAAAAAATGTAACTCATTTCTAAGAGGGGGTACTGAACTGTATCATCGTTATCGTGTGCGATTGTTATTATATTTTATTTCATTTTTTTTTTTTATCGATATTATAAATTTACAGTATTTACTATTTACACGTTCGATCTGTGTTGACAGTTGTCAGTTACCAGCAGTTACTACTTACTAGTTACTAGTACGTAATATTATGTCTACACAGGATATTATGCCAACTATAAATAGTAAATAATAATAAATAACAAATCACAATTTAATATTTATAATATTATGTAGGTAAGCGCGAAGTGACATAATATATGTTGTCTATACTACGGGACACGGGTGTGTGGCGTGTGCGTGCGTGTAAAAAACACAGTCCACAGATACAGATGATAAAATAAAAACACACGCGCACGCGCGCTTGCGCGGAGGGGCAACATGGCGGAGGCACAAGGCCGTCGTCATCATCGTCACCGCCGCCGACGGTGGTGGACGATCCGACGATGTCTACGTGTGGCCGTGGGACACACCACACACGTCACATGCTCACACGCACGACGTGCTCTGTTTAATTATATACCCATCGTACGTCCCTGCTGTGCGAGGCGCTTACTGCTTATGGGCCTGTTTAAGATGGTAGTATTTAGGTACTGTTGTGGTAGCCTCACTATATTATTTTAATTTAATAGTCATAGCCCATAGACGTACTTAGCCCCCCCCCCAGATTAATAGTAGTTAATTTTGGTCAGGTAACTTATGACAATTATGCATATTATATTGAACTTGTGGCGAATTATAATTGTAATACTAATAATAAGTAATATTATCACTTCTGTAAATTTGTAATAATATTCATCATAATCTTGTTTCACACCCGAACAAAAGAAATGATATAATTTTAGATTCTGAGCGGAAACGGTGGCCTAAGATATTTTATACTATAGTAATTTATTGTTTAGGTTGAATTAATTTTCGAAAAAAACATTACATTGGTATTGTTATTATCCTAAAATAGTCAAGAGATTTTTTAGTTACAGGATGAACTACTTATGAAAAACATTGTATTACATTTTCAATCCTTATAGCTATAACATTTGAGCATTATATAAATTTCTAACTACAAAATTATTTGCAAATTGTCTTGGTTTTTTAAATATTTAAACTTTAGTTGCTTAATAAAAAAAATCGTGCATATTATTTATATTTAATATTTTTAAATTGCTACCAAAACAACTTTTGAGACATTTTCAAACTTTTTGACCCAACAAAAAATTTTTTATCGACATTTATAAAAAAAAAAAAAATGAAAATGTTTATAAATTATTCAAAATATTTTTTTTAATGGATCATGTATTAATTTAAAGTATCCATGGTTATAAATACATATCAATGGTCGTACGCTCTACATTGTGGTGTCTCGAACCAAATATGAAGTATATACCTATTATACCTACTATAGTACTATATATATGCAGCTTGTTGATCATTCTTTCTCGTGGATGCCGAAGAGCATTAAGTCCCTGACTTTACCACCGGATATTCACAGCCAAGCGTTCGGTGGGTAGACCGTCCGCCAGTGATGACACCCGGATGTTGGGGCCATGTCCTCTGAAGGGGGATTCCTGTTGTGGGTTACTTTGATGAATCCCATATTTTTTTTTTTGATAGTAGGCCCAAAAAGTAAAAATAAAGTCATGAAATTGGTAATCGCCTTTTCCAGTAATGGGGTAACTTTTTTGGGACCAGGTTCTCAAGTTTAAATTTTGAGAAGCAGTTTAGAATCACTGTTATCACAACATTTAGTGAAGGAGAAACCTATAACAATAACCGTTTTATTTTTTCGTGTTTGTAGAACTACCTCACAGTTTTGTTTTTAATTTGTATATTTATCTATTATGATTTTCTTGTATGATTTAATCACGCATAACTAGTTCTTGATAAAATAATTTTTAAATTTTTGGTGAACTCAAAAACAAATAGGCAACCGATGACAATTTAGATATATTTTGTAGGAGTTTTTTTCTAAAAATAATTTGTTGTTTGGTTAAAAACCTTGAAAATTTAGTCCAATATCATTTTATCATTTTATATCATTATACACGAAAACTTAAGGCAAGGTAACAAAAAAAAAGCTATGCTATATTGCTTTAGATGCTCTATTATTTTTAAAGTTTTAAAAAATTTGATTCAAGGTAGTTTATAGGAAAGACAAAAAAAAAAAAAAGTACAAAATAGCAAACATAAATAATATTTGGCTTTGTGGGAACAATTTTAAATGTAACACTTTTGTTTTGTAGATAAAATACTCAGTCATTTAAAGTTCAAACATATATGTGTTATTATCATTTATAATATAAGAACTCAAATAAATGAGTGTAAAAAAATCTAACAATAAAATATATTAATTCAAAAAAAAGCACGTACATAAAATTGAATAGATTGTGAACCAGAAGGAGTAGGTAGGTATATACAGCTTGAACTTCCATATTTTATCTAGTTTATTATAAATTATAATAACGTTTAATGGATTAAAAATTAAAATGGAAAATAAATTACATGAATTATTTTGTTCTAAACATTTTCTCCCTCTTAATTTTAATCAACCTGATGTTTTAAAAAGACAACTTATGCCAGAATCCAATTGTATTGTAAGATTAAATCCTAACGCAGTACCTAGTATTCAAATTGATAAAATGGTAAAAACAATTAAAAAATGGCTATAAATCTCAACCAAGAATCACAGCATATTTTGAAAAAACGCCTTACAAATATAATTGAAGATATATATTAAAAATCAGTACCTACACTGAAAGAAAAAAGATAACGAAGTCGTCGTTTCAGTTATTGATAAGTCTGAAGTCAATCATAAAATTCTAATATTACAAAAAACAGTTTGATGCATAAAAAGAATTACAAAACAACCCAAAAAATAATTATTGAACACCTTCGCTTGAATTTACTTCACTAATTTAAATTAACTAATATTAAAAAAGGAACTTTATAATTAACAAAATTTTTATCTGTAAGATAACAAGCATATTCTATTACTAAAGATATTTTTTTAAATGAGAAAAATTAAGAATAAATTAACTATCGACGTTGTGGGTTCTCAATTTAGATTGTTCATTGGTTGAAATTTTAAAAGATATAATTACAATTTTTGGTAGTGAAACTTCTTTACAGAGGGTATGAAAAAATAAGATTATCGGCCGTCACAACATTATTACAATAGCATAATGGTCAATTATCAGTACCATATATACCGTGAGTATATGTAGTATGTATATTACCATAAGCTAGTGGCGACTTGAACATGTTTTTTCCTATGAAGCAACTACCTTAAATAATAAGTACCTACCCACACACCCATTTTTCACATTTTGCACTTATTTTTTCACACATTTTAAAAGTAGATCATATATAACTATATGTGAATATAAATTATAAACTAGTCTAGCTGTCTACTTCTTGGAGACTAGAATCATTGGGGTACCCACCACCACTTTTGCGTGAGGCAGTTGTCTCTTAAATTAGCTATTTACGCAGCCACTGCCATAATGGGCTATCAACTACAATATTGAGGGTTCGAATTCCAGTCGGGTAAACCAGCTCTTCAATTTTTTGTTTTTGAAAAAGAAGAAGTTTCACTTCATTCGTACACTCAAAGTCGCAACAAGTACATTTTTTGTTATTTGACAAAGTTTCTAATACCTATTTGGAAGTTGCAATCACTATTTGTCAGCCAAGTATTATGGTCCTGCAGGTACTTTAATACATCATTATGAAAAATACACAATATTATAGTTTTTTACAAATTCGATGTATATAGGTGCAAAACAAATACTTCAATTCAACAAAAAAATGTTTGAAATGTAAATAATATGTTTAGATAAAGAGTATAAATGAATATAGTTAATACAGTATCATACACTGGGAGTAGGATAAAAATTCCGAAGAAAACAGTACACGGAAAAAAAGTCAGACCAGAAAATTATTATACTGAAATAAAGTCCGGTTTGATTTTTTGTTTCATAATAAAATTTCTTGATTTATTAATAAATATAAATATAATTTAAAATTGATAATACTGTAAAATAATTTGTTATTGATAATATAAAATATTATTGGTATAAGAATAATGTAAAGCTAATATTTATTTTGCTTTCAAATACAATGGCCAAAAAATTCTTCCACCGATTTTAGTTAATGGCCACTCTAGAATATAAGTTTTTTAAACGTTCATCAGTGATATCAAACTTCCGTTTTTTTGATGCCAAAATCCCTTTACGGCCTTGTTTTCACCTAATTCTTGCAACGCTTTTTTAATTCTATCTAGTCCTAAGTCCTAACTCTTCACGCATTTTAGAAATTAACTTCCAGACCGTTGGGTGCGCTTGTCCGACAAGATGCGTAAAACGGTATTTTCAACACTCAAATAATGGTCAAATATTGTTTGTTCGATGTTGACTGTTTATCGTAGCCTCTTGAACGTTCCATATTTCTAATGGAAGTATTTTTTTTTAAATTTTATATTCATAACTTTTCCTAAATTTCTAAATGTACCATTATAACTTATGTAGAATCGAAATAATCAAGAATCTCTGTAGCTTCTTCTGTACAAACCGTCTTTAAATATTACATTCCGTCGTATACTTAATTAATTGGTAAAAATGTTAACCCATCAAACATAGCGAAAAAATGACTTAATGTATCATCAGTTTTATATTTGGCTTATAATCCAACTTCCATTTCGATTCGAACAACTGCAATTGCACTCAAGTATGGACAACGACTGGATTTTTATCGTTATCGTAACATCAATTTTATGTATAATATGCATATGTTGGATATTTCATATTTTATCTTATAATACAGATTAATTGTGCTATCATTATTTCATTACCTTCTATAATACATATACATGTTATTTTTCTATCTATACCTTACTTAACCTAACCTACCTTCTATTACTGTAGATTGTATAACAACAAATCAAACCGAACTTTTTTTCTGTACAATCATTTTGTGGTCGGACTTTTTTTCCGGGATTCCCATACATTGTGTATATGTGTGTAATATGACTCATGATATGTTATGTTAGAATTATATTATTCGACCATCATCGACTTCAAAGTTTTGTTTACAAAAGGTTAAGTGTAAAAAACCAGTAAAACTTAAACTATATCCCCTTCATTGAGTGACACCAGGGCCTTAGTTTGAGTAGTTTGACTATAGTCTATAGTTGCGCACTGGTGATACTGCTGAGATTGGTATTATAATATTATAATGTATTATCGAACTACCTAATACTTAAACAACGAACAGGTAGTGTCCAATAATGACTAGTGACTAGTGATTAGTGAGTGGTGAGTGATGTATTGCTAAAATAAAATCTTGGCCGTGGGTATATATTACCATATAATATTTATTATTATAGAACATAGATTATATAGCCATATAGGTAGACCCTTTTCACGTAATAAGCATGTGACATTGTGACAATGGTAAAACAAAAATCATATCAGTCAAGACAAAAAATGTATGGCTTCCTTAAAAATTATAATATTTTATTCGGCTGTATGACATAAGCGCCAAAGGTACAAAAATGGCCTATAATTTGCGCCAAAATCTGTAGGACATAAGCGCCAATATAATATTGTATACCTGCTATACCCAACATATGATATAAGCGCCAAAGGTACAAAAATGACCTATCATTTGCGACAAACAGATAGTTATTTAAAAATGTCTATATCTTATAAAAATTATATTATATTAATATTATTATGTTGATAGTAAATTATAATATAGGTAGGTAATAGGTACATGCACATCAATATTATTTAATACATTTAATGAATTGGTTGATTTTTTAATCCCACTTTTCAATAATTTATTTATTTTTCTAATCAATAGTTCTAAATTTAATATCTGTTATTTAATTTCTGGCGCTTTTGTACGATACGACTTTTTTTTTCTTATCTTATTTTGGCGCTTATGTCTTCCCCCGTTTTATTCAAGTCCTAATTATCAACAATGCAAATTAAATACAAGTATAGTTTATAGTTTTATACTTGAAGGTGGTCGTTTTTGGACATTTTTTGAAATAAGTATGTACTTTCCTAAAAAAAAAATCATGAGAGTTATACGTTTTAGACATGCATTTTTTAATTTTCAAAAATTATTTTTGGTAGGAGTATTATAACAAATATTATTATAAAAAAATAATTTTAAATAGATAAAAATAATTATTTAGTAATTATTGTGGTTATGGATTCTTATCTTAGAGTTAGTTGAAATTTAAAAGAATAAAAATATAATTGTTTTGGCCCGCTGATTTCTATGTGACTTGGAGGTACAGTTACTCATTAGTCAGTCATACATTATGCTCGCTGGTCGTAGCTGGTATGGACGTATGGTACTTAAATATACCGTTAAGCATTTAACACATTTACTTTTTATATAAGATGTGTACAAAACAAAAAATGATTAACAAAAAAAATCTTTAAAATTTAAATTATGTAACAAATAATATTACTATAATTAGAAATTAGATATTTTTTTGATTTTAAAACATTTATGTATATGAATTTGATTATTTTATTGATATCATGCTAATATTCATGAGAATCGATAATATATTGAACCTGAATTTTATTCACAAGGATAGGTAAGGGTAAAATTGTATAAACTTAAATTATAGGGTCCTTCATTAAAAGGCCCTATAGTTATCTATAGTTGTGCCACTGGTAATACGGTATATAGGTTAAATTAATTTTCGCCAAAATAATTGCATTTATTATTTTATTATTTATTAGCTATTATATAATACTATACCTATATATATAGGCTATATTATATTTATATTTTGAATGTTATATTATTGTTATTAACTTTTGAGTCAATTGGTACCGGCTTACAGCGGTAGAACAGCGTGTGGGCCGTGGTATTAAATATAAATATTAAATAGGCATTCAGATTCGATATAGCTTAAAATGAATCTAAATAATTTGAAAATGGCATTGAGAGTATTATAAAATATAATAAAAAAGTTAATTTTAATATTTTAGAATATTACAACAAAATTACTAAGACCGTTATTCTTTGTTTAAACATTTAGTTCGTCAATATTTTAAATTCAAATGCTACAAAAAAAATTCTTAGGTGATCAATATTCTTTAGATTTTTTAATAAAATTAAAGTAAAGTATTTATGAAGAACCTTCGATAAAATGTTTTAACCAAATATATTAAAATTGAACATTTTGTAAACTTTTAACTAGATGTATAATATACCTAATTGACAATTTTGTCAAAAATGTAACATCGAACTTTATTTACATGATAAAGCAACAAAAATGTTTAAAATATTTATGCTGGGTTTGATTATGTGAAAGTCTGATCTTTACCTATTTAAATATAAGCTTAAATAAATAAAAGTCAACTCAATCCATTATGGTATACCGAACGCGTTTTAAAATTTAAACAAAGCTCTATATTAAAATAGAATCAATGATTTACAAATACATCCTGCGACGAATAATCCAAAAAAAAATCCGAAAATCCATACAACGATGAATGTTATATTAAAATAAATAAGTTATAAAATTAAACATGGTACCAATATAGTTTCGTTTCGTTGAACTCTCATGTGTTTTTTATTTTAGTCTTCGAGAATCTCCTTGGCCGTCACCGCCGCACCGCGTGGGGGCCCGTATGACGTGGTAAAAGCCTGGCGGTCACCAATATTATTATTATTGTCACAGAGCCGGTCTTTCTCTCTCTTTAAACTCGTATTCGTAAGCTTTCACCGACGAATTCGTTAAAAAATAATTTTAATGAATATCAATTATCATCAAATAAATGTAAAATTTAGTTTGTAGGCAAAAGCTTATCTTTGAAATTATACACTGAAGACTAAACCGATTTCAATAAAATGTTTATTTTAAAATAATTTAATTAAAAAAATATATTTTTTAACTTTTTTACCAAAACATTAAAAAAATTTAAAACATGAACTATTTGCAGTGCTTGTCCCTGTGAGTCTTAATAAATACCAGAATTATGATATCTCCATTATTTCAGGAGATATCGCAATGAGTAAATCCTCCAGTACACCCTGTATACATATAGTAGATTTTTTGTTTTGTAAACGTTTTAACTCCAAAACTAACTTGACTAAATTCGTCAAAATAAAGTATAAGCTGACTATTATTTTATAGTTAAAAATGTCTCATATATTTTTTCTTAGACCAATCTCAACATTTAAAAAATACAAATGCATATTTTTTATACACAATAATTCAATAATTAAATACAATTTATTCGGTTAATTAATTAATAAGGCTTGTTTGGCTTACTTTATTAAGTGTTAATCGTGATTTTTTTATTACTTAATTAATTTTAAATATTATCTATAATAGCATCTTACTGCTTCTGTAACTATACTAACTTTATTTGTATGTATATACATATATATATATATATATATGGGTGGGGGTTGTCTGACCGAAAATCTAGTGGCCGAAAGTCTAGTGATCGAAAAAAAGTGACCGAAAAGGTATCTGGTCGAACACTTTCTTGATCGAAAAATATAATATCGAAAATGCAAATGATCGAAATGTTATGTAATCGAAATTTGTCATGGTCGAAAAATATATATTTTGTGTTAATTATTTTAAAAAAAAAAACATAAATTATAATATAAAATTAATTTAAGTAGGTAGTATAACGTAGAAAAAATTTGTTATAAAATATAACTTATAAGTATTAGTATAAATATTATAATATAATGAGTAATTAAAACTTTAAATTTTGAGCTATTCCTCTTAAATACTCTAATAAATCATAACCCGGATCAGCTAATAGTCTTTGTTGCACTTCTTTTAAGCGTATATTGTGCGATTGTACTTGAATTTTCATTTTTTTATTACTACGTCCATAAAGTAACATCTCAATTACTGATTCAGTTTCGTTCTGAGTAGATTGTAAGGTTTTGATTAATTTATGCAGTCCTACGACAAATAATAATAAAATTAATAATATAATTAGTGATAAATAATAATGTCGATTTCAGACAAACCTGGATGTGGCGATATTAATCTATTTAATTTTCTATGCCAGGATTCTGCCGTATTTGTCGTCCTGGGCAATCCTGATGATAACCTTTCAGCTACAGACCATAATTCTGGAGGGAAAAGTGGAGGTGTGTAAACTGATTCTCTTCTTGGTCTTCCTCTTGTTTTCATAACTTGTTTACCCATTATGTATGAATGTTCAAAATACTTTAATACTCTTTACTTCGACCAAAAAACCCATTCGACCACAAAATATTTCGACTATATTAATAAAATATTCGATCATCTGTTTTTCGACCAAAAAAAGATTCGATCACATGACATTTCGATCGCTTTTTTTCGATCACTAAACCTTCGACCAAATGGCCTTCGACCAAATGACTCGCACCGATATATATATATATATATATATATATAAATGTAAATAGTAATTTAATTTAAGTTCGGTGAATAAATTGTTTTATGAAAATTCTAAAAAAAAGTAGGTGTAGGTATGTACCTACCAACTAACCTACCTAGTGGCTCATATTCATATAGATATTATAAATTATAATTAACTATATCAATATTCAATATAATTGCACAAAGTATATAATAAAACCTGATAAAAACGTATATAGATTATGTTTATACATATATTTATTTTCGTTTTTATTGCATTTCAGGCAGGTTAGGTTCCTCATAGTGTAGGTTAGGCATAGGTACCTGCCTAAATAAGACGGGCAAAGCTCAAGAGCACAGATTAAACATAAAATAATGTTTAAGATAAGCATGTAATACATAGGTATAAATGTATAATTTAATGTTTTAATTGAAATTACGGACTCATAGATTAATTGCAATGAGGTATAGGTAGGTTGTACTTACTTACTATATTATACCTTCTGGCTACTTTATTCATCTATTTAATTTCTTATTCTTTTACTTACTGTTGAGATTTCAGGTCGAATTATTAAGCTTTTAAATTGAGTGAAGTGATGATATTGAATGTAATATAATTATATAGGTATTCATATAATAGGTATACCTATAACGTATATATACGGCTATACATATTTATGTATAATATTATCTAAAAATAAACGTTATTAAAAAAGTCAAGTAAAGTTAAGCTGTATATAGGTACTTAGATAAGGCATACTTTTAGTACCTACTTGCTTATTGTTTGGACTAGTTTATAGAGATTAGAGACCAATACTTACGTATTAAATCGTTCAATTAACCTGTCTATTTTATGACTAACTAGTAACTCAATATAGCCAATATAGGTAGTCTTACGTTTAACTTGTTTTCGTAATAGGCTATAGATCTTTTAAAGTTCCTCATTAGTCATCACTCATTACCTACCAACAATCAATGAAAAAGATTTCAAATTGTTTTTAATTGGGTACAAAAAATGCACTTAAAACCTAGTATAGAATTATAAAACGAACATTATTTTATAAACTTATAGCTATTTAGGTATCACAGAATAATGTGATTGTACCATTGAGTTTTCCAAAATATGTAGGTATCCCAATAACGGCTATAACTACCCAAGTCGAGTTCTAGTCACAGACTAATATTTAACACTATCTAATTGCATCTCATCTAGGTATAATAATATGATACCTATTACCTACCCACAACCCACATATTTTGGAAGACTATGTTTTTCCACAATGTATTTTATAGATTTTTATACTATAGGGAACTAAATTTTAACTTGTTTATTGTCTAACTGTCGTCTGCAGTCGAAAGAGGAAGGTATACTTATCACTATTATAAGGTATAATACTATAATTCAATAATTATATAACTATCAAGTATCAACTAAATATCATATATGTATGACTACTGATCAACTATGATATTGTTCGTAGACTTATGTAGTAGATGTTAATACTATTTTTTTGACTACCCAACCTATCACACTGCCATAAACAAAGTACCTACCTAAACATTATACATTAATATTAAAAAATTCATAAATTGTTCTCAAACAGAAAATTAAAATAATGTACTATTGTCTGATAAACAAAATTAAGTAAAAATATTACAATTATTTAAATTTTAAAGAATTAATCTTTTTTTGGTGCCTACCTAAATGAAAAAAACTTCAGATGGGGGCTACAAGTCACATCTGTACGCGCACGCGCCTATGCTACCATTATAGATATTTAGAGACTTTAATAGGCTGCAGGACTGTCAGGACTATAATATGATCCTAAAAATCAGTATTCCTTCATTGTCTATGCCTACTCTACAACAGTTTGTCTTTGATTATACTTAATATAATAGTATGGTAGGCATTGAACACTTAGTCAATGGTATAAGTATACTTATCCAGTAATACATAATATGAATAAAGATAGATGTATAGTTTACAATAAAGGTATATACTTTTTAAAATTTTTTTTATTTATTCTTTAAGAATATAATGGGCCACACCGAACATGTTCGTACCTATATAAATGTATTAAGTTATTAATCGGTAATAACTAATAAGTAATAATTATTATTAATAGTTTCATCAGAATTAAATAATTATTGTCTAATGGCTAGTCATTATGGTCTGTTGTAATATGGATTAAAAATAACATTTTTAGTTGTAGACATAAAAGGTAGGTAGGTAGGTATATATTATAGGTATTCCCATATTTTAGACACATAGGCACAATGCACATAGCAGGTATTGCATAGTTTACCTAGTACCTATTATATACTATATTATACATAATTATTTATTGAATAATCTTTGGAAGGTAAACATCTTTATTATTATGATAGAATTAAATATTTCCAAATTAGACAAATGAAATACCTAAATCACGATAAATTTAAAAGACACCTAAATATTTAAAATTTCATTCCCGCTTTTTTACTCGAGAAAATAAATAAGACACAATACTCTAATTCTCAATTTTGGCGGTTAACATTATCTACTCTTTAAGGTTATTATATAATTACTGATATTAGTGGAGTCAGTGATTATAAAATCACGTTTTGTGGTCCATTTATCAACAATCAAATATTATCATGTTCGATATTTCCTCTTCCATTATTGATCAATAGGTATTATTTGATAGATTATTCATTATTATTATCCATACTGACCACTATTAAAATATTAAATGCTGTGGTCCTCAATCGTAAAGAGTAATTCATAATCGATTTTATATTACATTCTACTTGCGAGTATGTGACTATGCCAGTCTAAGTCTCTGATAACTAATAAGTAATAACTAATAATTACTAACTATATTGCATAATTCATTGTTATTAGATACTCCCACGGCAGTACAGTACTACTACTGACGTACTTTTTGCTTTTCGTGCAATATTCGTTTTATTCATTTTTTCCACGTGGTTTTACGCGGTTTCGCTTTAAGTACTCAGGTAGTTTTAAACCAGTGATTCATATAATAATATTTTATATGACACTGTAATATATTTATGGAAAACATCAGTTTATTTTTCATCAATTTAACAGAAGCTATTTATTTTTATAGATATTGTAATGGCTAATGTACTTGTGGTTGGTGGTGGAGGTCGAGAACATGCAATTGCCTGGAAACTAACACTTTCTTCAAAAGTAAGAATGATTTAAATTTAAAATTAAAGTATTAAATTAAGTATATTTAGCTATTATTACCAACAATTTGTTTAAATACTTGGGTGTAGTGTATTAATTTTTGCCTATTAAATATAATTTGAAATGTTTACTTAATAATTAATGTTAAAGAAGAAGTTGAAAATATTTACAATAATTGCATAAAAATGTGATTGACTAAAATGTAACATACTAATCATTGGCTATTAAATCATACATTAGTCACAGCTGATTTTTAATAAATGTTGATGATTGTCATTGCAACTTGGCCTAAATTAGGTATTAAATGTATGCAACTGTATAAGTGTTATATTATTTTAGAAATATTGTAATTTTTAATTAAAATTGTTGGATAAAGCTATTTCTTATTTTCTAAATTACCTATATCAGTTAAGCAATTGATCAGATATATATTTTATTTCTTTTTGAAGTTTATCATGTATAGATACATTAATACCTATGTATCTAAATAATTACATAATTCTGCCAGATCCAACACATTATGCTAAGTATTTATTGTCATTTTCTCAACTAATAAATAATTTAATAAGGTTAAATGTATCATGTTGTAGGCATTAGATAAGTATTTGATAATAATAGTTTTTTAGAACTACCATTCTTACTTGTACTGTAACATCAAAAAACCTAAATTAAGTAAGACAGTTTAAATAAAATCTAATGGGAGGTACTACCTACGTTAATTTTTTTTAAACTTATTTATAAGACTATTTAAACATTATAATACTATTAAATATGTGAAAATAAACTGGTAAATGCCTTACAAATTATGTCAAAAAAGACATTGATTGTGTATTATTTAAATTTTTTATGGTGCCTTTTAATACCTTTAGGTCAGACAGTGAAGTTATAAAAATTGTATACATAGATAAGTGTCTACCTATTAAAACATATTTATATTTATAATATTTTTGAATTTATTATTTTAATACATTTTTCTTTTTATAGGTGAATAAAATTTATATCACGCCAAATAATATTGGAGCCTCAACATTGCCTCAAATTGAATTTGTAGATTTGGATGTCAACAATTTTGAAGTATGAAGATAAAAAATATTGTTATTTATATTTTTTTATAAAAAAAAAATATTAGCTGATAGCCTATTTAACATAGATTAGGAAGTTCATGTTTTAAATTCCTTATTCATTTTCAGTTGCATAATTTGAATATTTTTTTTTGTTATTGCTTAGTTCTTGAACTAAAACTTGCAATTCATTGATTTTTAACAACGAACCAACTTCAAACAAAATTATTTTAATTTCATAAACTTGTGCAGAAACAAACTTGTATTTTTTAATTTCAAACTGAACCAAACCGAACTGTTCAAATTGTGTACCATACCCAAATTGCTATAGACTCAAAAACAAAGAAAACTAAATTTATTAAACATTATATTGATAAAGTTATGATGAAAAATACAAACAAAATGTATATTTACGCTAAAAATTATTATTATTTTTTTTTTAACAAATTCGGTAGTGAGTTGATTTCATTGTTCTGAATATATGTAATTTACAATTTTGTTTTTTGAATAGTTTATAACATTACTAGTTCTATGTTGAATTTTATAATTATTAAAGTAAACAATTCGCAAGTTTATAGAGTCTACATTAAAAATGTTTAAAAGGATGACATACTAACACATGCATTCTATCCGTCTTACAAACACATTACATAGCAAATTGTATGTACTGAATAATTTATTTAATCTTGTTATATTTAATTATAGAGTGAATTAACCATTACCAAATTTAGGTGTAAGAATATTATGTAGTGGTCTTCCACTAACATTAGATTTTTTTTGTATTTTAATTTTATACCTAGTTATGAGCATTTTAAAATTGTAAATTAAACATAAGATTATGAATTATTCAGAACATACAATTTGCTATGTTAAGCGCTTGTAAGACTGAGACAACTCAACATGCAAGTAGGGGCCCCTTAATGTTATTGTTTTGAAACTTTTTCTAGTATTTGTGCATATTTTTTATTTGTTACATGATCTCTAATGTGACAATGTGTTATGTGTTGGTTTAAATGTTGAGGTATTAAATAATTTGAGAAAACTATGTAAAAATATAGGGCAATCAATAAGTGCCAATAAAATAAATCTTGTGATAATTTTAATATTATTAATATTATTTTTGAAAGGATTTTACATTGTTTTTTAGTTTTTGGCAAAATGGTGTGTGGAAAAATCTATTGATTTAATAATTGTGGGTCCTGAAGATCCCCTTGCATCAGGAATTGCTGATGTTTTAGCTGCTTATAACTTGAACTGTTTTGGACCATCTGCTAAAGCAGCCCGTATTGAAAGTGACAAAGAATGGTCAAAACAATTTATGGATGAATTTAATATCCCTACAGCCAAATGGAGATCATTTAATGATGTTAAACAAGCAACAGATTTTGTTTATTCGTAATTATTCCAATTAATATTTATAAAATACAATTTGTATAATATGATATTTATTTAATCTATATTGTAAATTTGTTCTAGTGCTGATTATCCTGCATTGGTAGTAAAAGCAAGTGGTCTTGCTGCGGGTAAAGGAGTGGTAGTTGCTTCTAATAAACAGGAAGCATGCTTGGCTTTAGATGCTATCTTAACAGAAAATCGATTTGGTAAAGCTGGCCAGACAGTTGTAGTTGAAGAATTGTTACAAGGAGAAGAAGTTTCAGTATGATGTATTAATTTTGACCTTGAAAAGCGTTTAAATTTATACTTGGTATTTTTTTATAGGTCTTATGTTTTTCTGATGGTGTTAATATAAATGTTATGCTACCAAGTCAAGATTATAAAAGGGCATATAATCAAGACAAAGGTCCAAATACTGGAGGTATGGGAGCATTTTGTCCTTGTTACAACATGCCTCAAAATGAATTGGATGAAGCAAAAAATATTTTACAAAGAGCAGTTGATGGTCTTCGTAATCGTGGAACTCCTTTTGTTGGTGAGTATTTTGATTGATCATTGTTATTACTTATTTTTATAAATTATTATTTATTTTATGCTTTTTAGGTGTTCTTTATGCTGGATTAATGGTAACCAATGATGGAATTAGAGTTTTAGAGTTCAATTGCCGTTTTGGTGATCCTGAAACCCAGACAATATTGCCACTATTAGAATCTGACCTTTATGATATTATGAAAGTATGTCATTAATAATAACTTAGAATATACAATTTTTGAACAATTAACAATTGTATTAAATGTATTTTAATATTAATACTTTATAGGCATGTTGTGTTGGTGCTTTGGATAAAGTTGAAGTTCAATGGAAAACTGATCAATTTTGTGTTGGTGTTGTGATGGCTAGTAGAGGATATCCGTTAACATCCAGTAAAGGGGATGTAATATCTGGTAATTTATGCAACTGAGTAATTAAATTGTTTTTAAAACATGGTTATTATTGGAATTTTTTAGGATTACCTAGTGTAACAAAAGGTATGGTGTTTCACATGGGTACTAAGTTAAACAACTATGGAGAATTGGTAACAAATGGAGGCCGTGTATTAATTGTAGTAACTACTCATCAAGACTTAGTCATAGCTGCTGCCAGAGCCACTATGGCTTGTGGTAGAATAATGTTTAATGGCGCTCAATTCAGAACTGATATTGCTCATAGAGGAATTGCTAGGTTTGAATAGTTCATTACATATTTTAATAATTACCTATACTTTTTTAAATATTTTAAATTTATTATTGTAGAGCAATTCTTGCTAAAGGTGCCACAACCTACAAGTCAAGCGGTGTCGACATCACTGCTGGAAATAATTTAATTCCAATTTATAAACAAATGGTATCTATTACAAAACGTCAAGGAGTACTTGGAGATTTGGGTGCATTTGGTGCCATGTTTGATCTCAAGGCAGCTGCATTCCAGGACCCAATACTTGTGTCCAGTTCAGATGGAGTTGGAACTAAATTGAAGGTATGGATAGAAATATAACTATTATCTGGCACAACTAAGTTGTAACTAGGGGTTTTCAATGACTGGTCCGAGTAGCTTCTGCAGGTTTTCATATAAAGGTCAGAGTTTGATCCTCCGTAACAATTAAAAATGATATATTTTCCTTCAAACTTCTACAGACTGAAGGACTTCATTTATATAAATAGCGTTCACTAAGTTTGGAAACGGTCGTTAGGTACCAATAGCGTTAGAGATTTTAAGGAGGAGGGCCTGGGCTGAAGCCCAAGTTACACAATAAAGTATCTATAGAATTATTGATGACCTACAAAAATTTCCAATAGAACAGAGGTAACAGAATACCTAGTTATTACAATATTGACAAAAAATAAAAGTTTTCATCTACTTAAGTAGTTGTTGAAATTATATTCATAATACAAATATACATTATATTCTTAATATATCACATAACACTTAAATAGGAATTATTAAAACTGTATAAGAGTAATAAATAACAACAGGATAATATAACTATAGAACACATTTTTATTTAAAAACAAATTGTATTTACTTTTACAACTTATACTTCAAGTATTGAGTATCAAAAAATACATTGCAGTACCACCTAGATATATTTGTATACAAAGAAAAGTCTTAAATACACTGCATCATAAGCTTTAATAATATTGAATGCTCTTAAAAAAAATCCGAAATATTTGCCACAAAAGCCTCCTCCCCCTATTTGCGTTTATGTACTCATTTGGGACTGATCAACGGTAATATGACATAATTAATGAGGTGATTAAATATTTTACCTTATAAATGTGCAGCGGTATTATTGTATTACTACTATTTGTAGCTTAAAAATAAGCAAACAGTAATTAAAGCGTTTCCAAATTTTTTGAAACACCTTGCATATATTATTTTTAATTAGTAATTATATGTTTTTGTTTATTACGAGTATGTTAATGTATGAGTACGAGTCTAAATTATTTATATTGTTTTCACTTTTAAATGTTTGCTTAAACTTATGGTAAGGTTTTTTTTTGTACCCCTATGTTCGAATGAACTCAAAGCATATTGATTTTTTAGTTTTAAACAGTCATGGTATTTTTATACAATATCTTCCATTTCCTTATCCTTCTGTTATTTATATTTTGTTAAATTTGAACCACGTGTTTTGATATAATCATTTGTTTGATAATTTTTAAGATTTCTAAAAATTGAAAAATGTTTGAGTACAACATCCAATTCAACTTAGAATTAAATGATTCACATGCATTACAGTATGAATTGACGAGTTTCAGATTTCTTTTTCATACTGATGGCTGAAATGTACTTTCTTTTGGTATTTAATAAACTGTCTTTATATAATAGTGTAGTCATACCACTACGCAGGGCCGTATTTACAATTTTGGTGCCCTGGGTCAACCATAATTTTAAGCCCCCCCCCCCCCAAACCAAAAAATAGATCCACTTTTTTGATTTTTCTTAACACATTTATAGTTATAATTCTTTATGGTTAAGTCATGGTTGTCTATCTACAACCGTGGTTATGTTAAAATAATATTAATTATATTCTATGCTAGGCGCTAGCACTTATCCGTTATCGTTGCACTGTTAAGTACTCAAGGGTCAAGTCACAGTACAAATTTTTTCCAAAAAAAAATATTTATTGATACAATATTACACCGAGTTACGGCGAGGGGCCCGGCCACCCCCTAAATAGATCAATATTTGGCCGCCCAGGGCAAATGTCCCCATTGCTCCCCCCTAAATATGGCCCTGCCACTATTTAGGTTAGTAACTTTAGTGATTGTTCCAAATTAATCTACGGCTAAATTATTTGGTGATATCTACAGTTAAAGTATAGAAAAGCCTGGTCTAAATAGTTTCTAATTTATGATGTGGATAAACTATTATTGTGGAAGCAATTTGGACCTCTAGTTGACACATCGCGGACATGGACCTACAGCTGACAAATTTTGAACACAACTCAGTTGTCTCAATATATATGTATTTTTTTTCCTTGGTCAGCCCTATATATTATTCATATTCATTCTTTTTTAAAATAATTTTATGCAATTTAAAGGTTGCTCTAACATGTAATAGTCATGAATCAATTGGGCAAGATCTTGTTGCAATGTGTGTTAATGATATATTAGTTCACGGTGCTGAACCTTTATTTTTCCTTGATTATTATGCAACTGGTCGATTGGAAGGAGGAGCTGTTGTTCAAGTTGTCAAAGGCATTGTAGATGGTTGCCGTCAATCCGGATGTGCTCTCATAGGTGATTATTGGTTATGACTTATTCATATAAATAAAACATTTAATTTCAATTTATTTTTAGGTGGAGAAACTGCAGAAATGCCAGGTCTTTATCGAAATAATGATTATGATGTAGCAGGTTTTGCTGTAGGAGCAGTAGAGCGAAATAAGATTTTACCTCATATTGAAGATATTGTTTCTGGGGATGTTGTTATTGGTTTAGAATCAAGTGGTGTTCACGCAAATGGATTTAGTTTGATTCGTAAAATAATGGATATGGGTTGTCATAAATTTACAGATGAAGCCCCTTTTAGCTTGGAAAAGAAGACCTATGGTAACTTTTAATTGCTCTAAGAACTACTTTTGAGGAACCTCGTATTAAATTTTCATGTTTTTTTACTTAGAAATATATGTCTCATTATTTACTATTAATAAAAAAAAACTAAAAAAAATGTCAAAATAATTTGAAAAATGTCTCTCTAAAAAAAAGCATAGGTGTTGGTATCTAGTTTAGCTTGATACAATTTGCTAAAGGAAACCTTCAATGTTGAATTTTTAATGCTTCTTTACATAACGGCGGACAAAAAAAATACATCATTGTAAAACCAATTCTCAGAATCTAATATTAATAAGAAATGTACCTAATTTTTAATCAGCTTAAGTTTTATTTGAACAACAGAATTTTGAGTGTATTAAATAAAAAATTATTTATACCAAAAATATTGTTTATTACAAAGAATAAGTATTCAAAATTGTATCATTTGTATTGATAATAGTTATATATTTCTTAAACGTTTAAATACATTTTTTAGGTGAAGAATTATTGACTCCTACAGTAATTTATGTTGAGCGTGTATTACCTTCAATAAGAAATAATAATATAAAAGCATTGGCTCACATTACTGGAGGTGGTTTAATAGAAAATATTCCACGTATTTTACCAAAAAATAAAAAAGTTATTTTAGATGCTACAAAATGGAATATACAGCCTGTTTTTGGTTGGATAGCTGCAACAGGTATAGTTAATATTTATTACATATTAATTTTTGTCAATTTTTAAGTAATTTATGTTGATTAATGTATGTAATTTGGTTTTATAGGTAGCATCAATGAAGCAGAAATGTTACGAACATTGAATTGTGGTTTAGGTATGGTATTAATAGTTGATAAGAAACATGTTGAAGATGTTCTGTGTGCTACAAATGGTAAAGTTGTTGGCATAGTTGAAGAAAAAATGTCTGGTAAGTTCCACCACTGACCAGTCCACATAATATATCGAAAAGTATATTTAACTTTTTGTAGACTGCGTAACAATACATATATATAATTTAGAATAAAGAGAGCTCAAAGTGTGAACTTTCATTAATACTTGTAGACGAACAACCAGTTGAAGTGAAAAAATTTGCAAATGCCATGGAGCCTTTGATGCGTCCTCATATTCAGACCTATGTGGCATCTAGGATGCATCCAAAAATGCGTGTAGCTGTTCTTATATCAGGATCTGGAACTAATTTACAGGTAAACCATAGTCATAATAAATACTCTTTATAATGCTCAATAAATTCACAAATCCCTTGTTAATAATTTTTGTTTTTATTTTTAATGTAGTCTTTGATTGATGCAACTACTGATGACCCATCTATGATGTCAGAAATTGTTTTAGTAATTTCCAACAGACCAGAAGTCGAAGGTCTAAAACGTGCCAGACGTGCTGGTATATTGGCTTTGGTAATATATTGAAAAATTATACTTTGTAAATGAAAATGTATTTAATATTTATTTGTTTAGGAAATAGATCATACTAAGTTTAACACACGTGAAGAATTTGAAAATGAAATGTTGAAAGCATTAGATCAAACACAAGTAGATGTTGTTTGCTTAGCTGGTTTCATGCGCGTGTTAACAAATAACTTTGTGAACAAATGGAGAGGTCGTCTATTAAACATACACCCTTCACTTTTACCTTTATTCAAAGGTCTTCATCCTCAAAGGCAAGCCCTTGAATCCGGTGTACGAGTTGCTGGCTGCACAGTCCATTTTGTAGAAGTAAACATTTTTATTTTATTTTTATTTTTTGTTATATACATTTATTTGTGAATGGAATTTTTAGTTAGAAATTGATGCTGGAGCAATCATAGTACAAGAAAGTGTGAACATGAGTTTAGATGAAACAGAAGAAAGTCTTATCGAAAAAATTAAGAAGGTTGAACACATTGCTTTCCCAAAGGCGTTGAAACTGTTTGCTACTAATCAAGTTTATTTGGATAAAGATATTGGTAAAGTAAAATGGTTATCAAATTCAAGCGATGTATTTAGGAATATTGTTTAAATAACAATGAATTACTTTTACATTATTTTATTTTTCCATTAGATTTAAATATATAATTGTTTCTGAGTACACTTACAATACTTAAACTATTGTTATAGAGTATGTTTTGTGTCTAATTTTTTTATCATGATACCATGTATTTAAAAAAAATTATTTGTTGAATTTTTTACACGTGTCATTCTTTTGCCAATTTTGTAATTTTTTAGATTCTACCGATTTAAATATATAAAAGATTATTGTTTTAAATTGTAATATTAAGTATGTTTCAATAAATAAAACTATTATTTCATTTTTTTTTTTATTATTATTTATATTTAACATGATTTATTTAACATTTAGTAGTGTAAATAATCTTACTACTGATTAATTTAATCAAATATGATGGGATAACGTTAAATGAGAAAAATATTAAACACTCATAGAGGTTTAAAAACATTAAATCTCAATAATAAAATTTAGAATATCAAAGTGTATTTATTTTCCTCGTAATTAGCATGTAAAAGTATAAGTTGTTATTAATTTATTATACTGTCACACAGTATACAATTATACTACTATAATTCAACAATAGTTATTCCTTTAAAAATTAAGTGAATTACAAATTGTAAAGTACACTACATAAATAATTTAGTGCTAAACAAACAATAAAACATAAGTGCATAACCATAGCAACATAAAATATCTTATTGCATGTTTTATCTATTCTCACATATGATTAAAAATCAAAGATTATTTTTTGAATAAAAATGGGAGTAAGTATAATATAATAATATAGGTAATTAATCACTAAATTTTTATTTTTAAATGCTACTTAATTTAATAGGATTTAAAAGCAACTACAATAAAAGATGCAATAAAAAGTTGGGAAGATGAAAATAAGGAATCTGCGAGTGAAGCTACAAATATTTGTTTACAATTTCAGTGGCCACCGATTGAAAAAATGGATAATAATTTATCGGTATTAACTAAATGCGAGTATGTGTCATTTATTAAAAATAATAATAATTGTTAAATATTATATATTTTGAAGATGCAAGTGTTAATATTTGTTATAGGAAATTATCATTAAGTACAAATATGATTGAAAAAATAAATGGTCTTGCTGCTCTAAGGCACTTAAAAATTTTATCATTGGGACGAAACTATATTAAGGCTTTTACTGGACTTGAACCATTGGCCGATACTTTAGAAGAATTATGGATATCTTATAACTTCATTGAAAAAATGAAAGGGGTTCTAGGCATGCGTAAGCTAAAAGTCTTACACATGTCCAATAATAATGTTAAAGAATGGGCAGAAGTAAATAAGCTTGCAGAAATGGAAAGTCTAAAAGACTTTTTATTTGTTGGTAATTTATTATTATGTACTTATATCATATTGTCATTCAAATTCGGTGTATAATTGTAATATACTTTCAACAGTTCAACTATACCACTATTTACTTTTAAGTAGTGCTAGGATGTTAATGACCTAAAAAATACACAAACATGCACTAAAAAAAATGCAAAAATGACCTAAAAATTCTAAAAAAATGTTCTTAGATGAACCAAAAAAATTTTAATTTTAAAATAAATATTATTAATTATTAATTATTATTTATTCATTAAATCAAACAAATATATTCAAATTTGAGTTGACTTGTGAATTTAATTAATTATATTACTTTTTCGATTCATACCCAATTCGCCGACAACTCAGTTTGCTAACAAATTTATTAGTTTTAAAATATTTTTAATATTATTTTATTAATATAGTTTCAATTTTCCAGATGACGGTGACAATATATAAAACTAAAACGGGTATAACAGCGATAATATTATGGTATGTTGTCAATATAAGTTCAAAGATACTATTCAAAGTACTATAGGTGCTAATTGAGATTAAATATACATTACATATTAAAAAAACTTAAAATAAACAAAAATTAGTTTAAATACAAAAAATGAGCTTAAAAATACAATAAAATGCATCTTAACACAGAAAATGCAAAAAATACAAAATAAAAATTACACACTCAAGAAACAAATTTAGTTTTTGGTTAGAACTTAGAACTATATGGCACTTAAAGAAAAAAAATGCAAAGTCACCAAAATCCTAGCTCTACTTAATACTTAAAAGTATTTACATCAATTGATCACAATCATTGTCCGATTATATTTTGTCTCATTTAATGCCAACTTTCCACTGTAATAACTTTTACATTGGATAATTTATATATTATTCATCTAGAATTTAGACCATTTGTCAAAAATAAAACTATTATTAATGTTACTTAAATAATGTGGGTTGGATATTATGCATACCTCCTTCTATTTAGTTTTGAATTTTATCTATTACCAAACGTATTATTCAATTATTGTCCATATTAATTTTGACAAACGTGCACATATTTAACAATTAATATGCGATACGATTTACAATGGTATCGTATAAATCATTTATGTACGTATATTATACGTTAGCAGTTCATATTAATTTATTCAGATAAGGTTTGTAGTTATAGAAAAAAATAATGTTCACAATATCCTTTAATTAATATGACATTAGCTTATTTACAGCCATTATCTTTGTTTAACCTCATTAATCATTATAATAAATAGTTACAATTTTCTTAGGAAATCCACTTTACGACTGTTTGGATGAATCTGTATGGCGTAGCGATTGTATTAGAAAGCTTCCTAAACTAGTAATATTGGACGGAGTACCAATCATAAGGGATTAAAAACATCTCAGTTGAAAACAAGTAAGTCTAAATTTGCTAAGAAGTAAAATATTTTGTCTTATTTAAAAAATAAAAATGTACCTATGATTTATTATTAAGATGCTGGATTAAGATATTAATCACTTGAAGTTAAAAAGTTTGGCGCGTTGAGTTAATTTATATGTAATATTTGATTATTTTTGTTATTAAGTTTCTAAAGTAGGTATATAAGTATAATATTATTCATAAACCATGATAGTTATAGGTAGGTACTCAAATGATTTGGTGTGTTATAAGTGTTTTTTTATTGAACAAACAAAACATCGGCGACAACGGCCATTAGTTGTTGTAGTTACATTGGTTGCGCGTGCAACTATTCTTTCCTAATAAGTATTCTTAAATATAATATTTTATATTAGATCAAACAATTCAGAATTCCTTAGGAAAGTAAAAATTTAGTAGGTAGTGTCTACGTTCGGTGCGAGTGCTGGATTAAGGACGTTAGGAATGTTGAGTTTGCGAATTCCTCTGTGTACTGAAGGCATTCTGTGAAGTGTGAGGATATGGTTGACTGATAGTTCGGTACCGCAGGTTATGCTCAAAGGTTTTTCATTATAATAGATGTTATGAAATTAATTAATCTGGCATTGTGATTTGTGATACGTGAAATAAGTTTTTAATTTTATCATGTTTAGGTTCATGTTCACTTAATTTTTGAACAAATCGTCTGGGTGGATCATAGTTCGTCTGGATGGATCATAGTTCGTCTGGATGGATCATAGTACTTATATTATTTTAAATATTCACACATTATTCACATTATTTAACGAACAAGACTAAAAGAACCCAAATCGTAATATATATTGTTTATTAAGTATAAACATAACCTACACAATGCCTATTACAAATTCATTTTTTTTTTTATTAAAGGATTCATGTATAATATTAAAATTGGTTAATTATAACTTATAAGGATAAGTATGTACATTTTAAGTCCAAGTAATATATATAATATATATATGTGTGTATGAACTTTTTTTAAAATTAATAATATAGGTACCCACGGAGTGATCCATTTAAAGTGAGACACTCGGTTTTTCAGAAAACACTAAACTTTTGTTAAATATTTCTTTTAGATGATTTTAAGTCGTTATAAGACAACGTTTATGAAAAAAACAATATTTTTTATTTGTTTAATTTTTGTAAGATTTTTTACGATTTTTAAAGGCAGCTTACATTTTTTATTTCATATTTTTAAACAGAATATTATTCGAGGTATTTCGATCCATAAAAATCAAATTTTGTAAGTACTAATAATTTATTAGTTATACATTATAAGAACATATTTAATGTTTAGATGAATGGAGTGGGCACTATACTAAATTATTATCACAAGATTGTGCGTAGTCCCCTAGTCTCCACCCATCAATGCTTTAAGTATTTGTAGCTCATAAACCATACGAGTCCAAAATTCGATTTGTATAAGCGATCCAAGAACTCCAAAATATATTATGCCTTGGAATGAAAATTAAAAATGCATGTTGTCATTAAAAAAAAAAAATACATTTTCAGAAAAATTGTGGTTGTTAACGTTTCAAATGTATGTAAAAAAAATATTTTCATAAAACGTTAATTGTTTTTGGAAATTGAAATGATGAATGTCATATATTGTTAAATAATCACCGGTATAAAACTCATTGATAATAGGATTAAATATTGCAATTTTTCATCTATTCAACTACAATTTGAATGCCTCTTTTGTATTTATCTTTATAAAAACCTTGCAAATACTGGTAGCTATCCTTAGTGTAACACTTTGCTTTCTACGAGCTTTTTTTTAACATCGTTTAAATCAATTTTACTTTTAATTGTTTTCTATCTTTATTCGTAAGGTTATTTTATTAAAAGCCATCATTTAATCACTTATTATACATATATTTGTTACTAATAATAATAATATTTTGCCACAATTAATTAATTAATCCTCTTCAATTTATTTATCAAGATATATTATCATATTAAAACATAGGTATATATATAGGACTTATGCCTGGGCGCCTGGCCTATTATAAAAATTATTTTTCAATTATATTATTATCATGAAATTATTTATCATATATCATCATTAATTATTTTTACTTAAATTATTCTTATCAATTATTACTTCAAAATTATATCATCTATTTTAACACAAAATTATTTTATATTATCCTATATTTAATTTTATTTTCGGTGACAATATATGCATACACCTTTGCCAAAGCTTATACGATGGACATATGAAGTACCAAAGGAAGAATAGATTTAAAAAATATTACACAAAAAAAAATTACAACTTACAATACAATGGCTGAAGCTTTTCTTGGTTCCATTGTCGTTATCTGAGTGCAGTGGTATATGGTAATATAATGGTACATGTCGCGTACTTATAGGTACTTTACTCACAGTTTCTGAATTGGGTGGTTAACTTTATTCCTTAACGGTTGCCTCCGTGTATTTCCACGAAGTTGAAAAAAAATTCTACTTAGGACTGTTAGGATTGAAATCCTACAAATTGTGGCAAATTTTTTGCGTGCCTCACGTACAAACAATTGTGAATGAAAAAGCAAGTAGTTATGTTGTTGAGAGAAGTTGAACTTAGAACTATTTTCTGTAACAGTTAAACCAGCTAGTACCTATCTATCTTCCTATTATCATACTGGGCGCCGTAAAGATGCTCGCTCTAAGTCTGAGAAATCACGTCTGCAGAATGTAGGTAGGCATTCAGATCCCCTACACTGCCTAAACTAACAATAACACAAAAACAAAATACCAACCTATTAGGCACTTGGCACGTATAATATAAAATATACACGATATACCGAAAATAAATGCGATCGCAATATATATGTCCAACTGACCAATATTTTTAAAAAATACATTGGTATTTAATAATAAATAATAAACTAATAACAACTATATACGATACATTTATATACCTTGGATATTGGTTTTAGTGACAGGATCACATAATAATGATACAGCCAACTTGTAACCTCGAAATGGAAGTGTTTTATACATTCCCGGACATCTTTTTTTTTTAGGAATTTTAGAATTAATACAATATTTAATAAGTTAAACGTAATGTGGAATAATTTAATAATTATGCCGGCAGTATGTGAATAGTAACTAAAATTAATCAAAGTATAGAAACTGCTGCAATTTCTACACTAAGTAGTTATTTATTTTATATAGGTACCTGATACTACTATATTACCGATGAATTTCCAGTCGTAATGTCGAATAACTCTTTTCATTTTAGGTGTGCCCATACGCATTATGAGTATGTACATTGTACATTATATATTTTAAGTACCTATATTTGGGTGTGCCTGACGTGTTAGGTATAATTATATTATACCTACTAAAGTGCCTCTATCAAGATACAAGGCACTCTATATATAGATGGTATAATATACTATGTAAGTTTTGTTACCATTGTTCATAATTTTTTTCTCTCTTCAGATGATAACATATTTTAGAACAAGCAACGGGTAGGTATCAATACAAAAAAATAATTTATATTACTCGAGTAGGTACAAACTTAATACATTATAAAGTACTAGATAAGTAGTTATGTTTGTACATGCATAAATAAAATACATAATGTATATACATATATATATTACTATAGATGTCCCTCCAGGCTGTTTCCCATGCTATAAAGATTTGCTTTTTTTATAAATATATTTGTAAAAATATACTAAGCTTATGCCATATTTCTACTAATTATAATAGAAATTGAATGATGAAGCATATTATATGTCCCACCGTCACTTGGTTTTCTGTACTCTCCAATATCAACAAATATACATTTATAATTGGCATCAGTCATCAGATACACTTTGTAGTACGAATGTACGATACAAAAAAAAATGTTTATAATTATAATTTACATAGTTTCAGTGTGAGTAGGACTTCGTAAACGGTTTTGTTTTCCGTCTATACAGCTAATACAGTGTAGGAAGTTCCATTTCACATTAAACTCATTCGCACATTCGCTATACTTAAAAAATCTTCTGGAGTTGGAATAGATAAATGTGTTCTCGATAGTCTATTCCATATTGCGTCACATATTATCTACTTCATATATAATTGCACCAACTGTAGTATTATGCATTTTAAAGCAGAGAGCTAATACTCGAAATGGCATACCAGTTGATAAATACTTGGAAATTAAAGTACGTTAAGTTATCTTAATTAAATATGTATCAAACATTATTGGAACTTTATTTTCGTAAATTTTAGAATTTTAAACTTTTTAGCCGAAGAAGCGAATAATAAATGGGAAGGTTTAAGAGACATGCTTGGAAAAGAGTTTAAGTAAATGCCTAAACCTAAATCTGGAAAAGGATTCACACCATACTCCTCAAAAAGGCCATATTTTAATCAGTTATTATTTTTGAAAGATATATCGATAATTCGGACCGAATATTTTCGGTCCGGCCGGTTCAGGTTAAATGGATACGCGGCTTTAAAAGGGATGCTTTTTAAAAGCTAATAGTATAGGTATTTCCAGGCTGAATTTTTTCAATAGTCCACGTCTACCGCACTGCCCATGGCTGATGGAGAAAAAAAACGTGAAAACGATTAGGTACATTTAATATAATTGTAGTGGGTATTATCTTATAAAAAATAATATTAAAATATTTTATTTTATGCCATATTAACGAAGCTATTATACCAAATACCAATATAACAACATAATACGAATAATATAATATATACCATATACGTATCATTATATATGTGATGTATTATTGGCATGTCCAGGTCTGTAATTGCGTGGAAATTAGAAATGTAGCTAGCTGATAGTCGATAGACCATATTTTAGTATTTTTCTTAGTATGTTGTTCGTTGGTCACTAACAAAAACAATATACAGTAGTGCCCATGACAAAAAAAATAAATATACTAAATACATATATTTTGTCATAGTAGTACCGAGCATCGACGTGGAGACGCGTGACGTACTGAGTATAGTAAAATGAATAATTATTCATTTGTACTGTGCATGCCACATAGTAATGCACTAGGTCAATCGTCATATAAAGGTACACCTGCAGGTTTACAACCTAGAACAGTAGAACCTACTTCATAATACAAATGAACATAATATTATATCATTGGTAGGTAGATAGGTATATTGTACATACAATAGGTATATAGTAAATTGCCATAACTCATAACCTAATAACAGTCTTAACCTTAAGATTCCGAAACTGTGTAGAAGTTGTATATATTTTCTACATGCTTTCTCGCTTATAATTTATAGCATACCAAACTAGAAAATCATTCTACACAATGACAAGTTTAAAAATCAAAAATGTTAAATAGGTACATATTTGGTTCATTTTAAAAAAAGTGGGTAATTAATGTATTCTTTAAAAAAATCGATGTTTTCATTTTGTGATTTATGTATTATAGTAAGCATTTGATAAAACAATTTTTAATACATTTAAAACAATATCACAATGTTCACAAATAAAAGTTAGGTAACAAATACATAGTTTTTGCAATATCGCAATATTTAATATTTTTATAATTTTACTCATTTAACATTTTTGCTTACATAATATATACAGTATACCTACCTATTTTGGATTTTTTATTTCATATTATGTTCAAGCTCATAACGCCTAAATATAGAGCCCGGAATTATGTGCATTTGCATTTTTATTTACAGTGCGTATGCAATACGCATATATATATATATATAGCTAGCTATAATATTCACTATTCAGTACGTTTTTGCACGTTGCAAGACTAAGTTTCATTCTCCCCAACGCATGAATTCAAATACTAAATTGTATTTTGTATATTTTGCAAATTTGGAGGATTATTGCACATTATTAGTTCATAAATGCATATACCAATACCTACTATGTATATTTAACTTAAAATAAATAAACAAATTAAATTTAAGAGGATGTCACGCATTTGTATTCCCTCTCTGACCAACATATATGATGGAACATTTTCGTCCCCAGTTCAGTAGAACTATTCTTGTGTTGTTACTTTGTTAGCTTCTAATATTAATTAGAACGAATTATTTACTTATCCAGTTCAAAATCAAAGATAAGATTGTAAAAATATTTTCTCATGACCGTGCCACGGGGATAAGGGAGGAGCAAAAGCTAGGATAACGGTTTTCAATCATTTATTCATTTTATATCCGAGTACCATGCCTACATTTACCTAACAATCTTTTAAAATCCACTGGGGAGTGTCGAACACCCAGTGGTTATCCTGACAAGGGTTAGGGGGTTGTAATATTGTTAAATAATAAACAAATGCTATGTTTGTAATAATTATTTTCAGATAAAATTTTTCAAAAATAAATTACAACCTCCCCCAACCAATAAGTACCTATATTTATATTCTGATATTCATATCTACTAGATACGATATAGTTTCCAAAATATTTACCTATTATTGTGTTCTTTAATATTTAAACTAAATAAAAAACCTATATTTGGCTATTCACACCTTCACCTGTATATACCTTATATGCGTCATATATTAATAACAGCTATTAATATAATAATAATAGTATTATATAATTTACGCAGTTTGTTTTTGGCAAAAATTATTTCAACTTACTTTATTATTTATAAAAAAATTAATTACTCGTTCTATTACTATATAGATATATTATAAAATATCGTATATTCTAAATATATATTGGGTACATTTTAATTATTATAATTATGTTGATAATAATAATAATAAAAATTAATATTAATATTACAATACATTGTAAACCTTGTTATAGTATTACTTATTTTATATATTTAAATATTTAAGTATCAGGCATCAGCTATCACAATAAATTATTACTGTAACACTATAATGCTAACTATACTTCATTAGAGTTCTTAAACTTCATAAATTAGTATATAATGGCCTAAATTAATGCTTAGTTTATTAATTATTATTATTGTAATATTATAGAATTATCTAAGTGTAGTAGGCAACCTAGTAGATAAAATTGTATGGGTCCCAACCACGAGCATGTATAATTACTAATTAAGTATATATATACACGATTTGTCATCTTAAATTTTAATATGTTTTATGTTTGCTAGTTGGATTTTTCACGATATTGCAAATATTGTTAAAATTATAACTTATGAGTAAATGGGTAATTATGTAAAATATAAAAATTAAAAAATGCTCATACATGATTTAATGAAAAATTAAAGTTATGAATTCAAAGAAAAATTTTAATATCATAAAAATGCAAACGTACATATACAGATACTGTTGTAAAGTGTGATAATAGGGCAATATTCACTCTTAAAAAGCACAGCGCGAGATTGCAGTCTACAGATTATGTTGAACGTAAATATGTTGTGAGCCAGAGAGAGAAAGCAAATGGTGCGCTTGCACATTATCTTAAGATAAATTAATTTTACTAAAAAAATAACAATTGACATTGCAACAATGTTCGACAGCAGCTGGTCGTTATTATTTATGAAGATTGTATAGAATATTACACCTATTAATATTTGAGCCAATTAAAAGTTTGTTTTAGTTTAAATTACTGTACTAGTTTTTCGTATTGTAAATGATAAAATGTTTGGTATGTAATGTATGTATATATGCCTACATTGATTCCTGGTGTAATATTAATATTTATTTTTTAAATAATTGTTTATCAATTATCAGGCAATAATTATAGCCTATATGCATACCCGATATTGTATATCAAGTATAAATATCATGGACAATAGAACCTATGTCTTTATACCATATAGACATAGTATATACCTAGTAATTACTAATTAGTAGGTATGATAAATATAATGCATAGTATCTATAATTATATATTTAGCCACTTTTTCTTTACATACCTACCTAATATTTTCATTATATATTTTGAAATTTTTAAAAGCATGATTTAATTCTGGATTCTATTCATATTATTCATAGAAGTAGTATGTTGAACTGTGTTCATTGGGCATTCAGCACACATTAATGACGCTATGTGCTCATTATAATTTAAACATTTATGTGAAACTAATTATTATTACGAAATTAATTTTTTTCCTTCATCTTACAGCGGATTATTTCGACAGACTGGTGGACGGAACCGCCGAACCGGGGATGAGAAAAACATGTTAATAATTTTCAATATTTAGTCACAGTATGCTCAATAGGTATGTAAATTGAACAGTTTTGGAACAAAACCCACAGAACTTTTCAGTTTTAATTGTATCCACAATGTCATAAGAATTAGACATTAGAGGTAGAGGTAGGTACCCGTCGGCCATCATTATGAATTTTCTAAAACAAAACGTATGACGTGTTTATTTTGTATTTGTATATTATACTAGGTAAATAATAATGGTCGGTTATTATATAGATACTTTACTATTATAGTGTTATTACTTAATACTAAATGGTAAATATAATTCATAATATTATATGATTAGAATAGGTAGGTTATTACCCGTGTCATAAATGTACACTGTACAATCTGGAATACTTTACGTAGATGTTAATAATAATTGTTAAATGCTTTTTAAAATGTAACACGCAAATACGCAATATCATTACCTACTTAATATTAGTATTCTACAATTTTACCATGTTTCATAATTAATCATATTTTACTATTTTAGAATTGAGTTGGATTTATCAATTAATATTATAAATAATTAATAATTGACATAGGTAATATTCGTCGTTAAATTTTAGTAGTGGTATCACGGCGTTCGGGCGATACCACCGTATAACATAAAAACAAATAACAATTATTTATATAGCCATGGTTTACTGGTTTGTGCCTTGTGGGGGTACTGTAAACTGTTATCTCCTGAATCGTCCGAGTATCGGACTCGGATTTCAATAGCTCGAGACTCACTATTTTTACAATAGGGTATTACTGTATGAGGTTTATTGTGTTTATCGTTTATATTAATGCTGATATTATAAATTATAATATTATTGTTTACCCACTTGCTTTCATGAACTGTCTTTAATTTAATTGGAATTTAAAAACGTTTCGTTGGTGTTGAAACATAAATACTCAATTAATATAATAGTTATTACTTATAACTTATAGGTATTGCAACTTGGTGGAATTCGGAAGAAAATTAAATTTGCACTACTAATATTGCTATTAGTCACTTATTCACTTTCTAATTGTAAGTATTATAACAAATAGTCAAATATCGTTGGTTGGATATTTATTAATTATTACAAGGTTTTTAACTAACTCTTTTCATTGTTTTTTGAAAGGTTTTTCCCATTCAGCAATAAATATGTTTGCTTCAATGTTTAAATCACTTCTTAATAAATCTGTTATTGATGCTAAGAAGGAAACAACTGCGGTGGACTCTGAAACAGTTAAAATTACTAAAAAAGATGTCGAAGATATGCTAACTGGATTGGATGAGATCAAAGATAATTCAGATAATGATGATAATTGTTCCGCGACAAAGGATAATGTTACTGAAGCTATTGAGTTATTGTCTATCACTGATAACCATCCATTGATGGAATATTTAAATGATAGTGCTACATTTGACAATTTTGATGACACTAAAAGTGAAGTTAGCTCTATTGGAGAAAATCAACTAGAAATTCCTGCAGTTGAGGATCCCAATATAAAAAAAACGTTGAACCAAATTAATAGTCTTCAGTGCTTATTTACGTGGAACATAAAATCAAAGAACAAGAAAAATTTAATTTTATACATCCGGAATAAGTATGGAGATTATAACTTAAATATAACTTCATCTGAATTTACATTAGAAAGGTAGGAACGTTTTAGTAAATAATTGAATAAAATACTTAGTATTAAAATTGAAAATGAATCAAATACGCTTTAATTAACTAATCATTTATGGCAGTCTACCTCAACAGGTAACAATTAGACACTTCCACGTCATATTCAATATGTACCTCATTATCTTCATTCATCACCACAGTGATCATTTCTAAAATCAGTTTACTTCATACCTATTCATAATTTTTAAACTAGCCCATTAGATACTTACTTCAAAATATATAAAACTACTGACTAAAATATTATTCAAAAAAATGCAAGCAACCATCAAAATTACTTAAACAAGGACTCAAAAGATGGGTAGTGTCTACCCAATCCCTATTCAAATTAAAATAAAAAATGTAAATGATTAACAACAGTTTTTACATTCTATCAGTAGGCTTTTTTTTAAATCATTTTTTATCTGTTTTTTCTCATAGTTTTATATCTTTCTAATAGTTGTGACTATTGTTCTTAGTGTAACACTTGGTCTATCTCTATACATTGTATAATGGGGTAAAAACCAAATTATAAAATGGTGTCTGCTATATTATGAAGGATTCAATGTATTATTAGTAGTATCACTATTATCATAATTGTTTGCTTTATTTTAAAAAAATTAATAAAATTGGGTGTTATTTTATTTCTCATATGGTTTAATCCAACACTAAAAGTATTAAAATTGGTTAATACTATAGCAACAACAAATATTACAATAAGAAATATAAATATAAAATTTTAATAAAATTTAGAAACATAAATTAGTAGTTATTAGTCAAATAGATAATAGTAATAAAATAAAACAATGTAAAATATATATGAATGATTGGAAAGTGAGTTGGGATACTATTTGTTGAGTCTTAGATTTTAATATCCAGATTGGTCAGCCATTTTTAGTAACCTTGTGGAGGTGTTTCATTCCGCCTTGTATGTTGCGTACTGGACAGTCTTCCACGATGTAGTTGGTTGTCTTGATTATCATGCCCGCAGTCGCATTGTGTTGTATCCCTAAGTCCCCATTTATACAGCTTATTTCCCATTTTTAATGACCAGTTCTAAGTCTTTTTAAGGTCACCCATTCCTGCCAAGGTATATAGGTAATGAATTTCAAAAATTCATTTTTGGAGAGGGGTGAGTCAGGTTAGAGGACGGTGTTTGTTTAGAATAAATGTATTTTAACTGGTTGTTATATGATTGTAAACTTTTAAATTAAATAAGTAAATAATTAATTTAATTTGATTAAATAATATTTATATTTCTTACTTAGGTTTATAGGTAACATAATTATTTCTTATGAACTATTTCATAAAGGTGAGTCCGAATTAGCCCAAATGAAAATATTGGAAATTGGGACTTGGCTTGAAGATTTAGATAAAGGTACTGATGAGTTTTATTTATCTATTAAAACTGGTCTTCTACATGTTATGAAGGCAACTTTCATTCATATGTTATTTGCTACTAATCTTACTGGAGAATGTAAATGGGTAAGCTAATATTTTTAATTAGGCATTATTTATTTATTCTCATATAATATTCAAATTTGTAGTATGCATATTATTTTAAATATTTGTACCTATAAATTACATTTAAAGTTTAAACCACAACCAAACACTACTTTGTGTATAATATTTTCCACACAAAACCAGTGTAAGTAGCATAATAAACATAAACAACTAATCAAATTGGTGTTCAGAGGAACTGATTTTGTGTTGTTAGTCTTACAATTTTATATTTATGAATTAATCTATTATCAAACTATTTGTATGTCACCATTTTTATGATATTTAGATTTGTTATGCAAGTTAGTATGAGTATATTATATTAGAATTTTAAAATGTTCATATATTGCAGTACAATTGTATTGAATATTAATTTGAATTTCCCTAATTTGAATGTTTAACACTTGATTAATAATTTGTTTAAAAGAAATACAGTTACATATTTATCATTATTATTAATTTTAATTTGTTATTTTATTTTTTTAAATACATTTTTAAAATGTCTAAAGGAACCATAAAAAAATTGTAAAATAGAAATAATAATATATAATTGGTAAATAGTGGTTTATCAGGTATCGGATTTATTTTAATATTAGTTTGAGGGTTTTTGCAAAAATATATTTGTGTTAATGGGATCAGTTATCGGCTTTACTTACGTAGCATATTTGGATTATTAAAATCAGTTAAAAGTGTTATTGGACCATCTCTACTTAAAATATATATAACTATCAGATATCATAGATAACAAGGATACTTGAGAAAAGTATTGCTAACATTTGAATATTTGATAAAGCTTAAATTGTGAAATAATATTAACTTCCTATTCTACTGATTCTCAATTTTTTTAAATGATAACTCAAATAAGATATTCAATTTTTTTACAACTCCTTAAAATATTTTCTTTTAATTGTGCATAGATTATAATACCATGTGTTGGTGATCCTGTATTATTATTTATTATTAGTAGGCAACCACGAGATTGAGAACTACAATACTATATATTTTAAATAGAAAAAAATTGTTTAGACTAGTCGACTAACATGTGGATTTATCTATCATAATTTCTTAAATATCAGTTTCTATTTTTTTTAGTTATTAGATGATATTGAATCATTTGCCAATATGGATCCTAAATCAAGAGCATCTGTACATGCAATACGTGCAGCTGTCTTAATTGAATATGGTGGAAATCTTATCTATTTAAAAAAAGCTTGTGAGGTGGCAAAGAAAGCATGTGATTTAGATCCTAAAACTGCTTATTGGTTTTATATTTATTCACTTGCATTGACAGCTCAAAGACAATTCTCTCAGTCACCTAAATCAACTCCAGCTGAAAATGAAATGAATACAATTCATCAAGCGATTGTTTTGTTTAATGGAAAAAATGCTCTTTTCAATTACCATAAAATGGTTCTATATAGAGATACTATAGTTGGAAATTATCATAATAATAAAAATAAAAATGATAAATCCTTTTTAAATAAAAATCTAAAAGAAAACAAAAAAATTGTTCATATGATTAAGTAAGTAAAGGATTCAATTATCATATTTTTAAGAAATTATTTTTTGTTGTAATTTTCTAATTATTTGAAATGATTTTGGCATTTGGGCATTATATATCATTGCTTGTAGTATGAATAACTACATATGTATAAATAGATAGATATTATTTACTTCATAAAAGAAATAATATAATATGTGATAAGTCTTTATAAAAACATTTTGGTCTAATTTTGATTGAAACTCGTCACTTAATATTAAATTTTAAATTTGGCATAGAACTTATTTCTAAATATTTTACAAGAGAGTTTTGTAATGGTTTCTTTTATATTTATTTGATATATTTAATGTATTTTTTTTTATTGTTTTAGAACCATAGTAAGCATGAATCCAAAAGACCCTCACTTGATAGTTAAGTGTGCTAGAATATTAATGACTCTTCCAATTATGGTTCGTGATTTTAATTTGGGAAAACAATATTTGACAAAAGCCTTTGAAATGGCACCAAATGATGCCACTGTCTTACAAGCAATTGAGAATACAGTTCAAGCATATAAAGCTATTGTAAGATATATTCCGAAAATGTATTCATGTAATGTTCTAGTTAATAGTTTTTTTTTTGATAATTTTAGTCAAATAAACAGAAACCTAAAACAAGTGTAACAAAACAAAATCAACCTCCGATGAAGAATAAGGCATCAAAATTAGGAATAGATTTAGGGCTTATAGTGAAAAAACAAAGAAATGGAGAAGATCCTGTCCCTTACCTAACTAATTTGCTTTCTAAATATGATGGACTCGATAAATCAAAAATTATGGCTCAGCTTTGTTCTTATACAATATTATTCAAAAGCAACCTAAGATCTGGTGTTGAACAGTTTATTAAGTTGATTGAACAATCAGATATTGTCAATAATGATATAATTACAGTAAGTATTTTTTTTAAATATATCAATTTTAACTTGTACTAAATATTATTGTCCACCTAACTTACAAATTATCCATCTATTATATGTTTTTATTGCTAATAAACAAATTAGAAATATATTTTTAGTTATACTTAAAATATATAAGTAATGAAAAACACCTTTTGGTACATGCAACTTTGAAGGTGGTTTCTGGTAGTAAATTATATCTAGCTTGTACATTTGGATGTCAAAGTTATGATTTGGCATTACTTTTCAAAATAATCAGCAAAATTGATAAATAAGTTGCTTGTGATTATTTTCTTTTTTAATAATTCAAAAATTGAATCTTCACCAAGTACATATAGCATTTTCCAAGACCATGATATAAATTTCAAACATTTCAAGAATTATTTATGTTAAAAAAAAACATTCTTGTAAAGCTTGAACATTTAACATAAGATTCCTTATAATTTACACTTATAGAAATTATAAAATTTTAAAAATGCATGGTTTTTAATATTTTGTAAGCTTTTGAACTCCATCAAAATTATCAAAATTATCAAAATTAGCAAATTATATTGTAGTTAAAAATTAATGAAATTCTTAATTTTAATATCCTAGGCCAGACGTTTCCTAACTGTGGGTCACATTATGTTTTCAAATAATATATTTTTTAGATATGTGTTTCCATTAATTTTCGTTGATGTTTAAATTTAGTTTTATCATAAATTGTTATCTGAGTTTGTCACATTTACGAATTAACTACGATTGTATCAACTCGACGCAATCAGATTGGTAGTTATGGAAAAGATAGCAATTTATTGCTATAATGCTATAATTAATTCCTTGATAAAAATTTAATAATAAAATAAAATGTTCTTCAATTCAAAATGATTCTTTTTTAAATTTTTATTTGTAATGGCAAAAAAAGGTCACTGATGTTATTGTGGGCCTACTGGGCCTCCAAAGTTTAAATAATTTCCAAAATGGGTCGTACGAGTTTGGGAACCTCTATCCTAGGTTTAAAAATAAATGTAATATGAAATTCCTCATCAGTTGTGTTATTACTAAAATTAAAACAATGATTAACATAGTGCTTTTATCACTGTTGAAGGTTAAAATGTTGTTAGAAATTGGATATTTAAACAATAAATATTTATATTCATGTCAAAATCTATTTCATACTGTTCTATGGTAGTACTGACTTATTAGTTATTATAACCGTCATACGTGATGTTATACTATTATTATTATTATGTATATAATTTATTTTTTTTGACAAAATGAATTCAACAATCTGTGTAAAAGGTACTTCTTAAGAGTATTTTATTTTTTTCAGAAACATTTTTCATCATTTGGTTCAAAATCATTTAATTTATCAGAGCTTATTTGTAACGAAATTAGATTGGCCACAAATTTAAGTGGCACTTCTTCTGATGATTTACTGTATTACTGTAAAATGTTAACTAAAATCATAGAAACATGTAATTTAAAAATGAAAGATGTTGACTCATCTATGAAAAGCAAGCTCATGGTTGATTCTTCAGTTAAATCTACATTTTCAAGTACATCAGTGCGAAGTGAAACTGAATCATCAGATAATGAGAGTATTAATAAAAATAAACCAAAAAAAAATCATAAGGCAAAGCACTTGCAAAAGACAGGCCCTAAAGTTTTTACACACAATGTTGAATTGAACAAAGACGCAAAAGTTACAATTAATGCCAATTCTAAAAATAATAAAAATGATTCAAAAAAACCGCAAAATAAAAAACCGCAGCCAAAAGCAAATGATGTTAATCAAATGAAAGTTAAAATTGCAAAAGTTTTAAATTCTTCTCACGGAGAAGGGGCTGCACTATCCAATAAATCAAAGGATATGACTATAGATGATAATTTAGCAATGCGGCAAGGAATACAACGTTACACTCAGCAGTTATATCAAAATATTTTAGCCAACACTCAGACACGTTTTAATTCACCTAATGTATCTTCTACTGAGCTTAATAGCTATTTTAATCAAAACCATGCAAATTTTTGTTCACCAATTCAATCAAATCCATTTCAGAATCCATCTACAACACCATTACTTAGTCTAAGACCCCAACTAAGTCCACAAAATCCAAAACCTAAACCAAAAACAAATTTTGTTCAGTAGCATTCAAAAAAAAAATGAGTTGAGTTTATTTTTGTTTTTAATTTTTTTTCCCTAAAATATACAAGGTTTTTTTTTATTATAGTACTAAGAAATTAAATTTATCTATGATTATAACATTATGTTGTTGTTATATATACATAATACATTTTTCAATTATTTTTGTATACTGTTTCAATATTAAATCACAAGTTACTTATTTTTTTTGCCATTTGACTATTATAATTTTATAGATATTCAGTTATGACAATAATATTATAAAAAAAAGTTTACTAATTGAAAATGTACTTATTTTTTCGTACACTTGAACATTAATAGTTAAGTAACATACTATTTTAATTACTATTTTATTTTTAGTGTCTACATGACAGTAGTTGAAATAAAGCTTTAAATTTTCAACTTCACTGTTTCTTCTGATGAGAAAGTGAATCTAGTTAGTATTTTTAAAAGTTTGAATTGAAAATTCACAGTAATTTTATAAAGGCATCAGGAAAAACAATACGTACATTTAAAAAAAACACAAATTTTTACTCAAAACCAGTTTCTAACAAAATTGTTTTTGTTTTTCGTAATCAAAGAAAAAAATGGGTGATAGAGTGAACTGAGTACATCTGCTGTACATCAGATATAGTTATAGTCACTGTAATGAAATTGTTAAATTTAAAACAAAGATATAAAATCAATGTATTCAAAAAACGATTCTGAGCGAAGACGGTTTGCAACCTATAGTATTACTAAATAGGTACATTTTATGACGTACACACCGAGGGAGAGCAATACTAACAGCAGTTCCTCCCTCGGTTCTCGATAACAAGTCAAATAAAAGGTATATTTTATGATATTACTGTGATTAAAGTAATTTATTTTACTATTAGGCACTAGTACTACAGTCAGTCACGAATCCAGGGGACCTAGGGACTTCAACCCCAGTGGCGTATATAAGGGGGGTTTGAAATTCACCCCCCCCCCCCCCGGCACTCATATGAATTTATTTAATCAATGTATTAACTCTAACAGCGAAACACGGGATGATACAAAAATGAAAATTGCAGGTGAGACGTATTAATAAAAATAGTTATTCACTTAATTTATATGAAATAGGTATTACTAGATAATTAAAATAATGACGGTCCGTCGTACTAACCTCATGCGCTTTATACGTTCACTGCGCGGCTTATTCACTCAATTTAGCGATTGGAAGATCTTGAACCACTCCTATATACGAAATTCTATTGGTTCAGCTTCGAAAATTAATTTTTTTCAAAATTCTTTAATGAGATCTGAAGTATTAAAATAATGTTTAAAAAAAACATATTCCAAGTACCCAACAAAATACCCTTATAAAAATGTGTGAAACACGTTGGGTAGGTCGTCACGAAATTATGTAAAGATTCAAAGATTTATACGAAGTTATAGGCTATAGCTTATGCATTACATAATCTCGAAAATAATCATAATATAGAAACATCACAACTAGCTTTTCAATTACTTAAGACTCATCGCTCATCTCCATTAAAAATAGCATTATCATAGAAAAACTTTTTGCATTTACACTGCCATTATGTAGGTAATGCATTACAAAAAGTAAAATGTGATTTATCTGAATGTTATGAAAATGTTAAAAATTGTATACAGGTTTTATCTTTTACTCGCATAAATGCCGATAAATATTTTCAAACATTGTTTTTAGAAGTCAAAGAAAAATTGAATGTATTGGATGAAATTACTCAAATACCTCGAATAACTGGGCATCAATTGTCTTGTAGTAATACATCAGCTGAATCACTGGACCAGTATTATATACGAACAATGTTTATACCACATCGATTATTTTAAAAATAGAACGATTATTAATAGAACGATTTTCTAAACACAATAAAATTATTTCTGTACTACGAAAATTGATTTCAAATCTCCTCAACAAGTTTAAACCTAGTTATAATCAAGGCTGTAAATTTAATGCACTTAAAAACTTATAATATGCACTAAAAACTGACAAAATATGCTCTAATTTTTCAAAAATATGCAACGAAACCACAAAAATTTAACTTTTATTTTTTTCATTATAATTTTTTATTAATTTTAGTTTAAATATTAGTATCGTTACATATTGATATGAGTATAAGAATTGTTGGACGTACTAGTCTTGATCTTCGTCTTCTACAAGATCTTTAAAAGAAATAAGTTTAAAATAGATTATATTTCTACTTAAAATTATATATTTTAAGTAGTTATTGCATTGTACAATCAATGATTTCTTTGGATTTCAAACTTGAAAGACCTAATGTTTGGTACCCACATATTGCTATATAAAGAAAAAGAGAGTTCTACGTCCGACGAAGTTATTGGGTCTAACTTGAAATACGTCATGTCGCTACCGGTTAAATCTTCTGGTATATCCAAACCTACGTTCTCTTTTTCACCAGTTAAATTTTTGAAATATTATGCATAATTTGAAATCCTTTGTTTTTGTTAAAAACTGCTCGTTATTTGTTTTTAATAGCAGTTCCAGCTGTACCTGTTAATTGACTAAACTTTATCGAAATATCTTCTACAATTTCAGTCAATAATATCCGAGTAAAAATAGAATAGGTAGTGTCTATGAAACTATAAAAGTCATAGTTTATACAAATAAATTTAATATTTTAATGTCGATTTAGAACATATTGACCGAAAAAATGTAAATATTAAGAAAAAAAGCATTTACACAAGAAAATTATTAAAACATACATTTATATGCCCTAACCCATGAAATATGCAAAAATATGAAAAATAAAATTAGGTATTTGAACTGTAAATAAGTCAAAAAAAATTTTTGCCGAGTCCATTTTATTATACAGTGTAGCAAAAAAACATGCAAATGCATTAAATTCACAGCTCTGGTTTAAATGATTTTGAAAAATGTATAGACTTTATGTACATGTTTTTCCCAGGTACAATACATTTGAATCAGAATTAAAAGTATGGATAGAAAAATGGAAAAAATGTTTCCTAGAATGAGTGTCCAAAGTCTGTTATTGATACTTTCAATAAAGTATCCGTTGATTTTTTTCCTAATATATGGTGCTTGATATCAATATTACTTATTAGTTATTACTGTTATTAGTTATTACTGTTATTAGTAACTTCACCGGTATCAACAGCATCATCGGAAAGATCATTTTCAACGCTAAAAAGATTGAAGCTGTACTTGAGAAATAATACAAGTCAAAATTGACTAACAGGATTAGCCTTCATGTCAATTTATCAGCATCTATTTCAATAGGGACTGAAGAAGTGATTAATAATTTTGCAAACCTGCCTCGAAAATATAAGTTTCTAGTTTTTATAATTTATTATTAAAATAAAGTTGATTTATAATAATAATTCAATAATTATTTTTATACCTCCCTCCTCCCCCCGAAATTAATTCTTATATACGCCACTGATTGGCCCTCTCACCTCCCCGACCCTCTTCAACAGTTATTTCAAAACAAAACAATTAAAATATATTATAGTTTAATATTGTTATAGGTACCTCATTAACATTAAGTATTAACGATTCCTAATCCAACCATAATACAATTAATAACCATTTCTTTCATATTTTCGGGAACACGTGAATTTAAGCATTATAATTTATAATGTGTATGTTACCTACGGTCAACGGTGACAATTTTTATATTTACGTTAAAGCCCGACCAATGTCGAAAATTATCTTGTACAATACAAATTTACGTAAATGACCGGTAATTTACGTAAATGGCGATACATAGTGGTTAATGTTGTAAACACGGGTATTTTTTTATTATTTACGTCAATTCCCAACTCCTGTTACATACGGGTCACTGTTAAGTATCACTTATTTATCTACACACATTAGGTACTACGTTAGTAGGTATGTATTATTTTTAAGAATATCATTGATAATCAGCGATAGTTACTCAAGTAAACCATAATAATATTAATATATTATAGCTGATGGCTAAGTTAAATAATGCCGTGCTTATTTAACAAATTATCAAAGGTACCTTGGTAATTTGTTTTATTGGATTTTTTTTCCCATAACGTATTTTAGCTATTTAAGTTTCGTTGCAGACATCGTAGACGTTTCATATCGCTTGATTCGCAGTTCGCCAGTTCGACATTTCGCAGTTCGCGCGTCAGTTCACGTTTTATTGCATTTTTAAATATTTACTTTTTATTTACATAAAATATTAAGTATGGATGTAGATACTATGCGTAGTTACTACGCCATAGTAAATTCTACGATTTATTTAATAAGTTGATTAGTCAAAAACGGACTGACAATAATATTCCTATTTTAGTTTATCGGAGTATAGTGACCAAATTTCCAACGTTAAAGAGTCGAAAAAAATATTAAGTACTAAAGGATTGAAAAAATCGGTAAAAGATTACAGGATGGTTCGCAAATACGAAATATTAATGGTTAATGGAAAAAAAAACGTTTGATAAAACAAGTATCTATCCAGAAAATAATAATATATTATGCTTTATTATGTATCAAGTGAAGATTTTATATTATATTAAGATTATATTATATTATTGATAATAAGGCAATTATTAAAAATTGTAGTCTGTAATTAATTTTATTTAGGTAATTGACCAACAGTCAATGGTTAATAACGTTAAGATTCGGTCATTGAGGTAAAATTCTTTTATTTTATTTTGTAATTTACAACAATAGGTAACCTATTATCTTGGATACTGACGTTATTGCCCGGTAGTTAACGAAAATAACCTACCGAATTGGCTTCTAACGTTAATGACCGGTTAATAACGTAAATATTCAATTTTCATCATTGACCGTAACATGTATATGGCTTAGAAGTAATTTTTTTAGGAGGTCCTTCCCCCAAAATTCTACCCTGGATTTGCTACTGATTATAGCGAGTAGGTTAAATTCATTTTTGTCAAAAAATTGAATTTGAAAATGTCATAGTATGTATAGCGTATAAAATGTAATAATGTTCCTTCTCTAAAAGTTTCAAGTACCCACAAATAATATTTTGAAACTACAACAAAATAACTAGAGTTGTTATTCTTAGTCTTAATATGTAATTTCGTCCAAATTTGAACTTAAAACGCCCATAAAAAATTACTGTGGATTTATTCTATTTTTTTTATTTCCCCTAACTACTTACGAGAAACCTTGTATGTCGTTTTCAAATTTGTTGACTGAGCTAAAATTTTTTCATCAACATTATTAAAAAAAGAACTAATAATCGAAAATGTCATATGCCTATATAAGCAGTTTAACATGAGTCATAATATTCAGAAAAGGTAAGATCTACTAAAGCATTATTTCTACTAAATACCTTGTACATAAAAAAAACCATCATTGTCTTAAGATGAATACATTCATCGTTCCGCTTAGAATCTAAAAATAACCGTAAATATTTACATGAAACTTTCACCGAATATTTATCCTAGCATTTTCCATTCATTGTACAATTATTAAAGTTATAACGATTAGCATAATTTTTTTGCAAATATATAGATAACCATTCGTGCTAATTTCAAAACCTATAAAATCCTTCCCCTTCAAAATCAAAAATACATCAATGACGCGGACTGGGTAAGCAACAGGTCTCGCCAGGGCCGTCGTTTAAAAAAGGTTGACATTTTTGTTGACTTTTCATTATACTTCACACATGAATATGCATGCCAAGGTTTGAGGATCGCACCACATTCATTTATATTATTGGGAAAAATTCAAAAATCCCTACCTAGTATCTAGTGATATTTAAGTGATTACATTCGTATATTAAAATAAATTTAGTAATTTTATTGTCGGTATGATAGTTAATATATTGTGTAGAAGGTACATGAAGGCTTATGAGTTATGAGGAATCTTCACCGTTATAGATTATAAGATTTTGAAGTGAATAAGTATAACACGATCAGGAGGGTTAGGGCCTAGGGGTGCTTTGCATTTGTAACACCCTCCTGGCTACTCGCCCGATCTAATTTATAAGTCGATTGTCTATGTCATAAAAATGTAATCATCTATAATCATGGGTACAAAGATCATTGTACATCTTCATACACCAGTTAAATAAATTGTGTAAATTATTTTCTCTCTTAATACGTTTATAATCCATTATCCAATTATTCTAATTTAGTATTTTTAAATATTAATATACCTATGTTATAAATGTATTAGCCTCTTGGCCTTTATCACGGACTAATATATATTATATATTATATATCTTAGACTTTAGTCCGTGGCCTTTATTAATATAACATCACATATTTACATAAACAATAGACATTATTCGCCACGCCAATTTATTATAATACTGCTACAGTGTTCGACGCTCATAAAAAAATAAATAGTCACAATATTAATTTTTCACGGTTGTGGTAATAATTTTAATCAGTTATCACTTATCAGTTACCATTGTAAACGTATCACCATTCGATTATTAAAAGTTATCTACTACAAACTTACTTAGTTAGGTACTTAATTATACTTATAGTCGATTCTTGATTGGCGAATGACAAGAAGCGAAAATGTTTTCTATTTAATATTTGTAGTTAATAGTTAATACTACTTACCTACTTATAATTGTTATTTGTTATATATGTGAGTAATAAAACTTACCGAAGTGTCTCAGTCATAAAATTATCTGTGATATTATGTTATACCAAATATACCTGTATAATATATTTTTTCATTTTAATGTAGAAATGTTCGAACAATTATAATTACCATCTTCTAAATGATAATATAAATGTAAACATTTTTAAAGAAAATTCAATTTGAATCTATTGTTTAACTTTTCAAACGTAAGTAACAACTACAAAAGTTATTTCAATATTTTTGCTAAGGATAGTATTCAACTAAACACGTTTCTCTGTTGAATAGGTTTTATTAACAGCAATAAATATGTTTGCTTCAATGTTTAAATCTGTCTTTAATAAATCTGGTAAAAAAGCCAAGAAGGAAGTGGAATCTGAACTAAATAAAATCACGAAAGAAGATGTAAAGGACATACTTGCTTCTTTGAATGAGATTAACGTTGACGGCAAAGACATTTTAGATAACAATGTTAGTCGTTCCGTGTCGTTAGATAATATTATTGATGGTATCGAGTCAATGCCTATTGATGATGCAAATCCAGTAGATTTGAATGATAGTGCTTTAGTTGACAATTTTGATGACACTAAAAGTGAAGTAAGTTCTATTGGAGAAAACCAACTATCGTGTGAAATAGTTGAAAATTCCGACAAAACCAATACTGCAAACAAAATTAACAATCTTCAGTGTTTATTTACATGGAACTTAAAAGCAAATAACAAGAAAAATATGATTTCATTGATACATAATAAATATGGAGAATACAACTTAAATATATCTTCATCAGAGTTTACATTTGAAAGGTAGCTAATAAAACCAATATTTAATCTTCTACTTTAGGTATATTCTTTATTTGTATTTTAAACACAAGTAGCTTCAATGTTGGCTTGGGTGTTTGTGTAAAACAAATATAAAATAAAAATGAATAATCCCATTTAATGTATATTTATTATTGATAAATACAGGGTGTCTTTACCCATTAGGAAATCTTCTGAAATAATGGAGTTATCATAGTTCTGCTTTTTAATAAAACTCACATGGACAAGAACTTCAAGTATTTTATGTTTTAATTTAAGAAAAATTGCTAATTATTTAATACCATAGTGGTATTAAACATGTGGCCTGTGTGCTTGTTTGACCGGCAAACGCTTTCAGTGCAATTTTACTTGTAACTAGAAAAAATATTATAAATTAAGAGTTAAATGAAAATAAAATGTTTAAACTTTCAATTTTTCAGAAAAATTAACCTAACAAAATGGTTAATTTTAATTTAATTGAAAAAAATTAATTTTTTCACTTTTTCACCAAAACATTAAAATAAATTAAAACATGAAATATTTGTAGTTTTTTTCCCTATGAGTCTTATTAAAAAACCAGGATTATGATATCTCCATTATTTCAGGAGATAACGCAATGGATAAATTATGGGACACTGTATTGTACAAATACTAAAATACATAATGTGTATGAATAAAATACCAATCTATAATATAAATAATTTGTTTTGATTCTTATGTTTAGGTATGTAGGTAATTTAATTATTGGCTATGAACTGTTCCATAAAGGTGAATCCGAATTAGGACAAATGAAAATATTAGAAATTGGGAAATGGCTTGAAGAACTAGATAATGGTACTGATGAATTTTATTTATCCATCAATATTGGTCTTCAACATGTTATGAAGGCAACTTTTATCCATATGTTATTTGCTGCAAATCTTACTGGAGAGTGTCAATGGGTATGTTATTATTTATAAATTAGGATACTTTTATTTTAAGAATATATAATTTATTTTGATAAATTCAATTTTTATTCAAATTATTAAGAAAAAAATGTCTGTATTATGTTGAGAATAAAAACTAAGTTATTACTTCAATATTCTTAAAAAAAAAATATTGAAATAATTTCATTGTACTTTTTTATTGCCCTACAACTATTTTTTTTAGCATTGATTTGAAAATATTGGAAATCAGGGGTTTAAGTCGGAACCTTTATGATTTTATCAGTTTTGGATTTTAGAAAAATAAAAATATTGGTTCAGTTCTTCAAGTTTAAAAATGTTTTTTTTGAGATCAATTTTTACAAATATCAATTTACACATGTTAACAAATAAACTTTTACTACTAATTATAAACAATTAACAAATGTACCTATATGATCAGCAGGGCTCGTAAGTTCATGCATTTGCATGTTTTTTTTGCTACATAGAAAAATATGCTAACTGAGATACAAATCCGTTTCATAACAATAGTAATAATAATATGAAGTTTAATAGTGCATGTTTTTGCATGTTTTGGGTGTAAAGGCATATTTGGCATATAATCGTTTTTTTTTAGAGTTTATAGCGCATATTATTTCATAAAAAAATTGTTTAGAAAAATATTTAAAATGTTTCTTGTTTCTTATTTACTTTCTCGTTTACTGAATGATAGTGTTTTGATTTATTTTTATTTTCGTGTGACTACTTACTTTTCTAGTATTTCCCTATTTAGATTTTATGCGTTTTACTTAGTACTGCGGAAACAATTTTATAGCTAAAACTACCATCATCCGCCGTGTATAGTCCCTCGTCGAAACGATACCTGTACAAGCATGTAGACCTGTACAATGTTTCTTACCAATCCGCATCTACAATTTTGTTCTCTGGTACAGTATAGTTTTCTTCCACACGCCAGTCGCCGATGTGTTGATTAACTGTACGAGTCGTGAAAATGTCAAATAACTAATATTTCATTCCAAATATTTTCATTGTAGGTGCAGGATAATGGTGTACCAAAATTAGACAAAAAATGACTACCTAATTAAAATTAATAAATATGACAAATCCACATGATTATCAGATTACCTATATGAACTTCACAAGTATTCATTTTATCAATTTTGATTGTTAAATATATAAAAAATAAAAGGAATAAAATACTTTTAAAATTAATGGATATATTTTTATTATTTTAAAATTTGCTCATAAATATTTTACATAATGCATATTTTGAGTTCATAATTTAAAAATGCAAGGGCATTTAAATGCATATTTTCGAACTTTTTAGTGCATATTTTAATGCATATTTTGCTAATTTTTAGTGCATGAATGCATGCATGCTTATTTGTGCTCTTTTTAGTGCATGAACTTACGAGCCCTGGGCATTACCATGGTAAAAACGTTTAATACTATTGTAATTTTTCAGTTGTTGGATGATATTATACCATTGTATAATATGGATTTTAAATCAAAAGCTGCTGTACATGCAATACGTGCAGCTGTATTTACTGAATATGGTGGAAGTCCTCACATTTTCAAAAGAGCTTGTGATAGTGCAAAAAAAGCATGTGATTTAGATCCTAATACTTCACTTTGGTTTTATATTCATTCAATTGCTTTAACAACTCAAAGGCAGTTTTTACGGTCACATAAATCAAATCCAACTGATAATGAAATAAATGCTATTCAGCAAGCAATTATGTTGTCAGATGGAAAAAATACTGCTTTTAACTACCATAGAATGATATTAGATAAAGATACTGCAATTCGATATTTTCATGAAAATAAAAATAATCCTGATAAATCTTGGATTGATAAAAATCGGCAGGCGAATAAAACAATTGTTCAAATGATTAAGTATGTAAATAAAAAAAATATTAATTAGTATCATAGAAATATAGACTACTATGTGCATGTATCATTAAATACCTATAGACTAATGTTGAGATAATTCTTCCATTTTGTAAGTGTAGATTATATTTCATATTAGTTAAACTGTAGTCACCCCTATCTATTAGTCCGAATAAGTAACTCCAAAACCTAGAATCTATACTCTGTTCACAATAAGAATACAACTTGTTCGTGCATCTCCCACCCTGCGCTTAGACCTCTAGCGCTGGAATAGTGGTGGGAATGCCCAAGATTTGTTCTCTAGTTTTGGTTGCTGCCCAGTTGTGTTCTAATCATGAATAGAGTATAAATATTAAATTCTTCCAATGCTATTTAGTTTACAAAATGTTTTGCTAAGAGTATTTATACACAATCAATTGGAATCTTAAATTGTAGTATGTCTTTACTCAGGGCTAGGCAAGGGGGGCTACCGTTATTATAAATACAATAATAAGTCAAGTTGATGAGCAAAAAAAAAATTTTTAACGGGTTAATGATTAAAGATGTCAGACCCAGTGTGTTTTTAGTATAAAAAAATGTTTTACAAGAAAAACTATTACGCCCTATAAAATAAATTGTTGGATTCAGTTAATTTTTTTAAAATTAAATAAGAGAACATTTTGCTGGTTGAATTAAAGCCCAATTTCAAAATTAAAATTATAGAAGTTAAACCATGCATTTGAATAATGTACAATATTTGTTAATTTTCATAGGTATTTTTCTAGCTCTATAGTAAAATGAAAGTTTGGGCTTTGACCCAACCTAAAAAAAAGTTTTCATCTTTCAAATGAAAATGAATTTTCAATCAAAATTTGACCTATAAATGCGTGAGGGTTTTTCCTGTAGTAATTTTTGTTGATATAATTCACCATATACCTAAAACCTATATAACCTCCCTTAAATAGGTATCGGGCAGTAGATTAGTGGATGATTATTATAATTAAGTTAAAAACTAAAATATAAATTCATTTTCAAAGCTGAAATTTATAATAAAAAAAAAGTAAAAACTATCTTGAAAGCATCCTGTCCCAAGAAAAATATATTAATTGAGTATAGCTAAGGTATATTTTTCTAATGGAAACAAATTGCTGACCAAATAAAATATAACAATATTATTGGCACATTTGCTGATTAAAAAAGCAAGAAGGTTAATTTATAATACATTTTTTTCTTTCTATATTATCTATATTAAGTGTAAGTAAATGATGTGTTGTGGTATACATTAATTTCCTTATTCATAATGTTGTGTGTACCAAATACTATATATTTTTAGTCTATTTGGGTCCTTGCCCCATTATAAAGGAGCATTTGACTGTAATGTAATTTAAGGCCCCATGAGTTTACTTTGCTCCGAGCCTCACAAATCGTCATGGCGGTCCTGTACATATTTCATACATTTTTACAGATGTCAATATTAGAAGTTAGGTTAGGCTATTTGTGATTAATTACAATATTTTATGTGTATGTATATTTTTACTAATAAATCCATGAAATTAATTAGGTTTATATGTTAGAATAAGGTTAAAACAAAATAATTAAAAGAAGCAAGTGTCATCAGTGGGTGGCTTCTTCATTCAAAATTTCATTCTTCCTTGTCATTAGCTCATACTCCGATTGCATATAGATTGTGTATATATTAATAAAGACAAAAAAAGAAGGTTTATATGTAGTTTAATTTGAAAAAAAAATTAAATTATAATGTGGGTACTGATTATAAATTATAACAACAATTATGAACATATTTTATAAATTTAAGATATAGGTATTTAGAAGGAGTTTTATTTAGGTTTCCTTTTCCTTTTTTTTTTAATATAGTTAATTATTTAATTATTTTAGAACCATAATGAGCATGGATCCAAAAGACCCTCACTTGGTAGTTAAGTGTGCTAGAACATTAATGACTCTTCCAGTTATGGTCCGTGATTTTAAATTGGGAAAACAATATTTGACAAAAGCCTTTGAAATGGCACCAAATGATGTGACTGTTTTAAAATCTATTGAAAAAACAGTTGAAATTTATAAAGAAGTTGTAATTATATTCAGAAATAATATTCATAATATGATGTTAAAAGAATTTTTTTTTTTTAGTCTAAAAAACAAAGACCTGGCAGAACAACTGAACCAAAACAAAATCATTCGTCACTGAAGAACAGAACACCAAAATTAGGAAATGATTTAGGATTTATTGTAAAAAAACAAAAGAATGGGGAAGATCCTATTCCTTACCTCACTAATTTGATTTCTAAGTATGATGGACTTGATAAATCAAAAATTATAGCTCAACTATGTTCGTACACAGTATTATTCACAAACAATTTAAAATCTGGCGTTGAAGAGTTTATAAAGTTAATTGATCAACCAAGAATTGCAAATCATTTTATAATTACGGTAATAATGTTAAATTAGTATAATCATTATAATTTATAAATTAATATAATTTTTATTTGGCATTTTAAATTATATTTTCTTTTTAACAACATTATTTACTAAAATTATTTTTTTGTAAATAATTATGTAGTAATTGAAGATATTTTTTGTTATTCATTTATAATTTGAAATTAATCTCATTTTCTACCATTCATTTTTTCAAAATATTTTTATTTATAATGAAAATAAAAAGTGTCTTATAATATTTTTATTTTACATTCCATTTTATGTTGCTTTGTAAATGTTAACCAATTTTCTTATTGTATAATTTTTATTTGTTTTAGCAACATATTTCATCATTTGGTTCAAAGAAATTTCACTTAGCAGAACTCATTTGTAATGAAATTAGATTGGCTACAAATTCAAGTAGTACTGCTCCTGAGGATATGTTGTACTTTTTTAAAATGTTAACGAAAATCATGGAAACTTGTAACTTACAAATGAAAGATGTTGATTCTTCTTTGAAGGCTAAGCTAATTATTAATTCATCCTCCAAATCGTCATTCTCTAATACAACTGATCAAAGTGAAACAGGTTCATCAGATAATGAGAGTGTTGAACAAGTTTTAGTTAAACGTAGAACTAAAAATCGTAAGCCAAGGAATTTGCAAAATACGACTCCTAGAGTATTTACTCAAACATTTGAAGTAAATAAAGGACCAAATAGAAAAAATAATAGGTCCCCTAGTAATATTTCCTCAAGAAATCATCAAAGCCAAAACACCGCAAACTCAGCTGCGATCGATCAAATGCAATTAAAAATGTTAAAGTTTTTAAATGTTTCTTCTGCTGAAGGTCCAAGGTTTTTCGATAATAATTATTCCAATATTTTATCAACCGAAAACCTCAGAAATGTACAAACACAATCACAAGTAGAACAATATACCCACCAGTTATATCAACATATCTCAGCTAATAATAATACTCATCAGGATCAGAGAAATGTACCTGAGACTTCAGCAGGATATTATGGTGGGCATAATAATCCACCATTTTCAAATTTTAGCTCTATGCCGCAATATTCTGGATTTCAAAATCCACAACCACCTTCATTATTAAATTTGAGACCTCAAATTAATCTACAGGACCCACAACCTCGTTGGCAAAGACCAAAGAAATGGTCTCCCAGAAACCAAAAATAAATAAGTTGACTGATTTATTTTTATTTTTTCATTGATTCAATAAAATATGTAAGTGTCTTAATATGTTGGTAATTCTAGTATGTAAGCAGTTTTTTTTAACATCATTAAGATGTATCAGCGCCTATAAGAGTTTTGTTATGAAAAAATATTAGTAAAAAATAATTTTTTTCTTTCAAGATCTTAATTTATAAACATAACTTATTGCTAATAAGTTATGATAGTTTCTATGTATAACTCCTCATAACATAATATGTTAACTATTTTTTTTACTTCAATAAGTATTTACTTTTGTTGATAAAGTAATTTAAGCAAACTTCAGTTGTTATTTGTTATTCATTTTGTGTAAAGAATATTATACAGTTTATTATTTTATTTACTATTTAAATAGTACTAAGCAACATAAACTTTTACTCATATTATCCAAAAATATTATTTTATATTTTAAATCATTCAAGGTTTTATTGTTAGTGTGATTTGTTTTGTACTTTAAATCATTTCTAAATTCTGAGACAAATTTGGAAACAAATTCCAAATAACATTTTAACCTTAGGGTTTTCATTATAACTAATTTTTAAATTTCAATATCATAAAAAAATATAATTTGTAATGTATTGAATATAAAATACTTAAATAATATTTTTTTTAGTACCAGTAAAAAGTTATAATTAACTAGGTACCATTGGTTAAACTCATTATAATTAAAGAGTTCTGGTGTTAATATTTTATACTTAATTAATTCTTTAATACTTGTTGTCTATTTTAATGTTTGTTCATTGGATGAATATATTTTTAAACAATACTTTTATTTATAGCTTATTTATTTATGTTTATTTCCTCATATGTATTAAGTGAATTATGTTGTCTTATAATCATTCTGAATAATTATGAATCACAAGTTATATGTGAACAATAGAAATTTCAATTATGGTAACAAACAATATATTTTTATATTGATTAACTACAGTTTTTTATAATTCCATTTATATCAAAATTGTTCTACTAGTAGAAAAATAATTATTTTACATTTAAAATGTAAAAACAAATTTGATTTAAAATTGTCAATGTACAACTATAGCTGTCAGGGTACTAAATAGTGTTATTCTCGTGTTATAGACTAGGGCTATTTAATCAATTAAACTAAGGTTGGTCCATATGGTCACAATATGACTTGTTAGTTATAATAGCTACTACTACTATAGAACTATCATATTATCATACATGAAAATACAATAGTCGCAATTGTTTGATAACTTCTATCAGCCTGCCCTCACAATTGTACTTTTATAATAGCAACTTTCACAATAATGTTTCCGAGATAAGCTTATTGAAATCAATTTTTTAATCTAGCGAGTGTAGAGGTAGAAATATTTCAATATTTGTTTTTTGTATTATCTATTATAATTTATTTTATTGCGTATGCAGGGATATCTTCAATGGAGATAGCCTTACCTTGCAATTTTTTTTAACAGTTTTCAATTTTTTTAATTACAACTTACTGTAACTGAACTATTTCTTGTATTGTGTTTATGTTTATTGTGTTTGAATGATAACATAATTAATAGGTAATAATAAATTAACCAGTTACTTTTTATTGTATTTTGTTGTCCTAATATGTTGTTAAAATAGGTTTATTTTTATCTCAAGAGGACATCATATGCGCCATACAGGTACAAGTACAACCCACGACACAACAAATCAGTGGCGTAGCCAGGGGGGGAGGCTGAGGGGGCTGCAACGACTACACTTGTCCGCCCATGAGAACGTATGGAGGTGACCAGAGGTCATTCCTTTACTCACGTATCTCGCTATCATTACCACTCCCTTTGCTTATTGTATCTTATCTGATGTTTTTTTTAAATTATTTCCCTTAATTCATTATTTTTTTTTCTTTTTTATTGTTCAAAATTTGTTGTTCAACGATATATCTAAATTTTTTCTAAATTGTATCAAGCCTAATGACATATTTTGATTATTTTCGACTGTTAAATGTTACAAAAATGTTCTTGTTTGTGTATATTTTCACAAAAAAACGCATATTAATTATATTTAATGTAACTCAATACATTTTTTGAACACTTTCAATACCTATACTGCCCACTAGTTAAAACTAATACTTTTCACAAAAAAAAAATTGTTTCTTTTTTTACGTACCTACCTATTAAGAGTGGATTTATATGTTTAGAACTGTATTTCAACAGAATAATGGCCCCACTGGACAGGCTCGTGTGTGATGACTGATGGCCTATGAAAAGTTAACTTGAAAAAGCAATTCAATATTTGAGTACCTACTTAAATGTATTTAAATACGGTTTTGTATGAATTTGTATCTAAAAATCAAATACCTTTATTTAAATACTTTATTCACTATCGTCTTTATTTCAATTAATTAATAATATTATTTTTTTCTAGTATTGTTACTAAAGAAGGCGTATTTAGAGGCAATATAGGTGCTGCAACTTACTGGGAAGAATACATTCAAGGCAGAGAATTGTGAGAGGCGTTTTGTAACAGTCGCAAGGCCTTTCGACGAACTGTAGAGTTAGATAAGAATATGAATAAAAGAAAGATAAAAATATGTGTTATATATTATATTATAAAGATTTCTTGCTACCTAGTCCAGAGGCTATCCATTGAATCAAAAACCTGGAGATAGGTGATCTATAGGCCCGACTTGAGACAACGTTACTTTTCATTAACTTTTTACCAACACATAATAACTATTAGTCTACCCATACAGCAAAATTCTTCTCGGGACGTCAATAGGACCATCCTAATCATGTCCTTAAGTCTACCTAATAGTATGCTTGATAAGGTCATTCTAAGGATGATCTTAGTACTACTACTACAGTCTCTAACGATTTATCTCCCATTGGTATACCGGGAGGATATTGGATAAATCCTATTTGGGAACTGGTTTGTTATAGGGCGCCACGGCGAGTGAAAACTTTAGAGCCCATATAACAATAAATACATCGTATAAATATAAAATAATGAGTTTATTTATTGATATTATAATGTTTATAATTTGACGAAAAATACGTGCTATACTGCTATTACTACTGTAGTTAAATTCATTATATTCAATTTTATTTATGTACGATCTATAAATCATTCTATTTTATATTTCATGTTTTATGCTTCAATGTTATTAGAAGTGTTCTATCCAGAGATTTTATTGTTATTTAAAATCTCTGGTTCTATCATTTACATTGATAAGTATATATTACTTACCTATCTAATAAGTAATAATTACATATGGGTTGAAACTTGTGATTGTTAGTTTTAAATTAGGTATGTACCTATAATCTACATTTATAATATTATTAACTATATAATATAAAATATTTTCATATAGGTAGTCAATATCTGTGGATAATATAAGTACCTAGTTATATAAGAAAGTTAAATACAATTATAAATTGTAATAAATGCATCAGTCATTATCAGATGTCAAAAATTAACATAAATAATTATTACACCACATAAAATATAATATTATGTATACCTGTTATATTATCTTATTTCAAATTTAGGGTCATTAGTCAACCTTCAGTCATAGAAATTAAAAAAATAATAAAACAAATTAGTGTCAACCGTCAGAGGAGTAAAAATAATGTACATATTAAGTTGTATTCTTGTGAGTTGTGACTATTATACTATTATTAAAACTGTATTATCTTATTATTATATCGAGTGATTGTGATCACCACGACCGTGGTTCAGAGTTGAAACCAACCATTCCTACCACGATATGTATTTTTAACCGTGGTAGATACAGTTACCTATACTAGATAGGTACTTATTTTCGTTGTATACCTGTCAATTGTATTTGTAAAGTCATTAATCATCAAAATACTTATATTCTGTATAAATTATAATTTATACCATTCAACATCCGTACAGGAATTGCATAAAATTAATATTAAAATTTTAAAATCATGTTCTGGAAATTGATCTGGTCCCAATCGAAATTGTATCAACGTCCAAATATGTTGTAGAATTAAGATAAGGGATTATCTTTTAGTTTTGGATAAATTAAAAAGAAAAATAGGATTTTGTGTTACTGTTAATAATTCATTATAGAAGTACATTATTTTGTAAACTCAGATATAGGAATAGGTAGTCATTAATATATTTTAGTTTATAATATTGTTATAAATTTACACAGTTCTGAACTTACCTTCACAGTAAGAAGGATGGAAAACAAAATAAATCTAAACAGCAAAAACCAGAGTGTGAGTGATGTATAATATGACATTATGACCTCCAAAACATTACAAAATACGAATACCTACTCACTATGGACGAAATGCAATTTGCTTTATGGTAACTGAAATGAACAAAAAGAAAAAAAAACAGAAAATACAATATTATAATATTCTTGTTTGGTTTGATTCGATTGATTGGTTCTATTACATTTATAAGTCTAACTTAAATAATTTAGGCAAATTATTTTTCTTAAAATGACATATATGTACTTGGCATTACGATATTACCTATCTGGCTACCTACTAATATTATGAAAGGCAAAGACAGCTAGAAGGCTGTAGATCAGGGGTGTCCAACCTTTTGCAAAGACAAGGCGACATCATATAGGTAGAAGTTGTCGTGGGCCACACACTTTTTAATAATAATACATTCAAATTTAATGATTAAATTATATTCTATAGACTATAATACAGCAATAAATTTTTTTATAATTTTACAATATCGAATAATGAGCATAAAATATTTTACAAGTATTAATATTTAATTATAATGACACGGAAAAAAATATTTATTTACTATAAAAAATATTAATAAAACTAATGTAAAATTTGAAATTGCTTTTTTTGTGAAAATAATGAATCAATATCCGGGATCGATTGAAGTTGTGACAATCCTTAAACAACTTTCAAGGTGCTCGTGTGATATAGTGTATCGATTCTTACTCTTGGTGATTTTCATTCTTGAAAACAATTGATTGCAACTCAATACATTCCATTTGAAATTTAGTTTCCACAGCAGTAACATCAACCGAAAATGATGTTGCAAAAATAGCAAAGAGTCGACTCTTTACTTATTGTAATATAAGTTATAAATAAAAAAATAAGAATATCAGTCAAGGCTTATTCTAAGAATTTTTATCAACACCACATTTTGTTTAACAAATTTTGTACTAACAAAATATTCATCGATATCTTATGTTCTTGCTAAAAATTAGGCAATGTTTCTACTATGTCTTGGCATTTTACACTTATAGATCTATTTTTTCGTGACATACAAATTATGCTTACAGGATTACCGTTTTTCTTGAAAATAATTTGAATTTAATTAATTTTATACTTTTTATTGCTTTTCTATCAGTAATTGTAAGTTCATCTTCTAATACAATTTCTCTACAACTGACTCAGTATATTTAACGTGATCCAAAACCATTATTTTAACACTTTGAATAGTTTGAACTAAGGCACCCAGAAGGGGAAGGGGGGCTGTAGGACTTGTAATACAGTTATCCGGCTATTTTAGGGGCTCGTAGAATATTTTTGAACTTTAATAGCAATATATAATATTTTATGAAATAAATATGTTTATTAAAATATATCAAATAATTTAGTTATGTGGATTAACACCATTGATTATCTAGAAATAGTGTATGGGACACCCGTATCGCTTGTAATGGGTTGTATTTTATTGGACGTTTTGTATAGGGCCCATAAAAATATTTAGTACAGGAGCCCAAAATTTGATGTGAGCGCCTCATTTGAACTACTATTTACTGTCTTATATTATTAATATAACAACAATTTATAAAAAACCAATTAAAAATGGTATTATCAAATTCACATCTAGCTTTTCCAAATACGCAAAATATGCCTAACTGCGCTTTAAAATAAGCTCTGATATCAGTATTAATCTATATATTTTTATTTATTGTTCTAAATATTCTAGTTTCTAATTTAATCATTGAAATTGTTTTTCTAATGCTAATAATTTTATTATTTACAATTTTCATTAAGTATTCGAAAAAAATAAACGATATTGAATAACTCCAAGTGGATTGGAAGTATGGTTGGTTGTGCGACGACAGTTCTCACGCAGACTTGTTTGAAAATTTGAAACAGCTTTTGGCCGACGATCACAGGAAACCGGAAAATTCAGACAACACAAATCTCTACTCACCCCCCCCCCCCCCCCCATATAAATGTATAACGGTACGCCAATGGGCCCAGTGCACAACAACGTACGTTCAGTTGCGGTTCACCGGGCAGTAGGTACTATCGACCGAGCAAGATGATGTGCTCGACGACAATAATTATAATTACGACATGCAGCAGCAGCAGCAAGATGACGAGTCTGAAAATCAGCTGTTATCGAAGGACCACAATCACGGAAACGCTGCCCTCGTCCGTGAAACCACACTTCGTGTTGGTTCTGTGGGTTCGGTCGGGCGGTTCAGAATTGGACTAGATATCTTGGATGCAGGTCGGGATGCTCGTCAGACCAGGAGATGGATACATGAGAAACTTTTGGAGGTGACGATGAAACCGAAGAGTGGCAGTTCCAAAAACCACGACATATTCAAGAATTCCGGCCAGCATATTATTATTAGTGCACATGCTGAAATGATGTAATAAAATATTAACAATTTTGATTATTTTTCACGATTCTTCAACATTGTTATGGGCTATATTATGTTGTAACACATTTAATGCATAATACCGCATGGGGAATCCATTTACTTATAACTAACTTATTATTTTTTTTTTTATTGAACTTAAGCCCGGCGACAAAGGCCATTAGCTGTTGTAGGGGTTATGAACTGTAGTAGGGGTAAGGTTGGTACGATAAGTTGTTTTTATGATTGTTACGGTTGTTATGGTAGGTATAGCAAACACGTGGTGTATGTGTGGCAAGGTTTTTAACTGCTATGAACCCGGGTGGTCACCCATCCGGGAGCTAGTAGCTGTGGCCGTTACTTACTGCCAGTCGCATTTCGCGACTGGTAGCAGCCAACGCGCCACGCCAAGCCACTAACTAACTTATGTTGTTATAATGTTATTCTATTTGCAACTATTTAATTTATATATTATAATTACTTATTCTATTACTAAGTATTATTTTTTCTATGTACTATTCAACACGATGTATATATTTTGAATTATGATATTCTTTTATCTGAACTGTTTGTCTTATTATCGTTTTTGATAAAAAAATTAATTATTACATTCATATTAGGTATACATTTAAACATTTTTTTATCCATTAATACATCTTATTCTTATATTTTACTATTTTATAATATTATATGCGTGTTATAATATACTTAGTTTCCACTCACCACTTATTATTACATAAGTATATTATAATATTATGACCGTCTTCGTCGTCTTGTGTTTTTTGAACGTTGGACACTGCAGGTCACTACACGTATCCATCACCACGACCACCACGCGTTCGTCGATGGCTGATCTGGAGCATCAGCCTATTGCTGCGATGTATATATATTTATTATGTGGTGAAATTGTTTCATTTCTTACCGTTTAATTTCAAAGTCTATCGAGTATCGGCTTGTTGGCTTATGTAGCCTGCAATGGTGCACAGTACATTTTTGAGAAGTGGGTGTCGAACATTTTAATCTATAGGTATCTCTGCAGTACTCATACGCACGTCAACAGTCAAATGTTGAAATTATATAGTCCTGGCATGATAAAAATTTTTATTTTAAGTAAGTGTTTTTAATTTTTTTGTATACAGAAATTCGAAAGAGATCGTTTAAATAATAAATGTTTTTCAATTTCCTGGATAATATTATGTACGATTGATAAAAAATAATAATAAATTGTCATCATATATAACTACATATTGCGTTTATGTCTTTTAGTATTGTTCGCGATATTGTACCGGGCTCGTATTCGACTATCATTTTTGTGTAGATATTTCGTAATGTAAACAATAAAAATTAAATGAGGTAAAAAACTGGGGTTTGATAATTTTGTATATTATATTCAAGGTTGAACAAAATCTTGTTAAATTGAGGATAATATTATGTTGTAATTGTAAAAAAAAATACAAAAGCAGTTAAAAAACAACAAACTGAGAGAAATAAAATCAACCCCCCTCTCATTGGTACACTACGTAGGTATCATCACTCTACCAAATTCGGTCTATCATACCTCCCAAGAAATAATTGAAGTGGATTATTACTATAGGTAATGGCTAATGAGTATACCTACTATTTCAAGTTTAACTACCTATATGTTATGTTCTATATTATGCTATAGGTTATGCTCTAAATAATTTATTTTACAGCGAGTGTCGCAGAGAGACCTACCAAAAATAACTTATTTTTTATAGTTATTATTGAAATTATTATTATGTCACGAAATTCCCAAAAAGAATATTATGAAAAAAGTTATATACGTTTCAAATGAACTAACTTTAAAAAAATTGTAAAAATAAACTAATTGACTTCAATAAATGGTTTTACCATCAAAAGTTGTCTAAAAAATAGATTTACAATAAAATTTGGCGATTTTGAAATTTTACAAAATAAAATGAATACATTTTTGAAAGTAAAGAAAAGAAAATGGTACACTGTAGTTTAAGCGTCTAAAAACTATTATAAAAAATAAAAAATAAAAAATGATTAATTATTGATTAGAACAGAAGTTATTATATTTTTTCAGGTCTCACTGTCACACCCTGTATGAATACGTCTCATGTCCATGAAAACAGAGAACACAGAAAAAGTGAAGTTGTGGTTCATGCGTAAAATATAAGAACTAAAAAACTGTAAGTTATAAGAATTTATGATTTAATATATTAGTAACTATAGTTTAGTCTCATGTCCCGCAAACAGCATTCTAAAATTACTGAGTATAATATAAGTAACCAAGTTATAGTGTACTCTGTTTTTGTGGACAAACGGTGTAATGTAACGTATCACGTATGGTGAATAATACGTTAGAAATTAGAATAAATAATAGAATAACATAATAAGCGGGCGATATACTTATGTTTAATGATATAAAATTATTAAATTGAAAATAACGAGTCAACTGAATACTAGTGTAGTAGTACCTACCTTTATGTCCTATACATATATAATATCCCAACGGTAAATTATTGAGTATACGAGTATACCGTATATAGCTTTATACGCCCATACGGAGTGATTCATTTTGTATCTCAACACATACTCGTTATTCCAGAAGACACTATCGTTTTTGAAAATATTGTTTTTACATAATTTTAAGTCGTTACAAAAAATTTTTATTTTGTACTATTTTTATCTTTATTAATTTTAGAGACTTTTTCAAGTTTGAATTACAACATGCTTACTGTTTAATTTCCTTTTCGGAGCTCAATATTATTCGGAGTATATAGGTATATATACCTTATATGTCTATCTATAAAGGTCAAATTTGAGACAAGTAATTTATTAGTTGCAAGAATTTAAAGTTTGGATGAGCGGAGTATAGCAGGTATTATAGATATATTATACACTAACCCAGTACTTTGAGGGGTAGGTACCACACTATACATATACTCCGTTCATCAAAACTTTAAATAATTCAGTAACTCATAAATTACTCTCTGACTTTCACAAAATTTAATTTTTATGTATCGGATCAGTACTACAAAAAAATATTTTGGTATGAAACTAGGAATAAAAAACTAATGATAAAAATATATTTCACTTAAAATTATTCAAAAGAAATATTTTTATGAACGTTAATAGTTTTTGAAATAGTGAATGTCTTATGTGTAATGGCTCACCTGGTATATCTTATAACTGTGAATACGTAATTTACCATATTTTAATATATATATGTTTTTAGTATTTTTACCATATAAACAACTATTATAATATGACTTGATTAATACTATGCATTTATGGAGTTTTATAATCTGTACAAGTTTTTGACTGAAGTCTATACCAAACTTTAAAATGATTAATTTATTATTATTATTTTAACTTTACTTATTTGGTATTCAGGATGATATAAATAACTATAGAGTCTATAACCCATGACATATTCTCCCCTTATACCCCACATAACAAAAAATTATGTTCAAGCTATATTTTAAAATTTGGTTTTTATACACTTCTTAAGTAAATATTAGTTGAGCATTCCCCTTATTATACAATTGAAATGAAAGTTTTAGGTAATAATTGTATAAACGTTTTATTTTTGATACAATTATGCATAAATAATATAGGTGAATATATAATGCATATTGATGAGAAGTTTTATAAAGCTTTTTAGTTTTTATACTGACGAGGTTTTGTCGTAACACATTTAAGGGACCGGATCGCAAGGTCATTCGCTATTGCTCTGATTGTTTAAATCGAACATTTTCATCAACTTGTAACAGAGTCGAAAATTCCATTCAATACGTGATATGTTACACTGCAGACAAGGGAAAAATTATGTAAATAATTAATGGTTTGAAATACTTTCTTTGTTGTATGTCACCTATATGGGTTTTCTTATTTTCTTTAAGCAATCTAATAGCACTGCATATTCCAGTGATGGAAAACGCTAATAACTTGTTGTTCGCGAGATCAGTTCAAGTCGATCGTGACTCTCTTCACCTTTTCTAGAATTTTTTTTAAAAATCAAATACACCATATTATGTTTTGTAATTTTGCTGTGTAGAACGGTGAAGTTAAACGTTATTATTACTTCTTATTGATTTTCTAAATAAAAAAAAAATAAAAGAAGTGTAACACTCCTTTATAAATATACCAATATAAAAAATATTTTTGTCTACCGACAATTTTTTTTGTTTTTTGGTCGATCGCGACAGCCTAAAAAACATAGAGGTTGATTACAAGTCTATTAAAGTTATAGCCACCTCTGGCATATTCGATATTGATCATTATGATACACAATACTATAAGCACTAAATATACATATATATTTATAATTTTATATAATATTCAAAATTAATCTACTGAAATTATATTCTGTATAATGATTACTTTTAGCTATATACGTTTAAACGCTTTAGGTGTATCAGCCAGCAGATTGACTAAACAAATAACAAAAAGTATAATGCAACTAGAAAATATACATAGGTATATTTTATTTTTGTGATATAGTGTTTACTAGCTGTCTGATTAAAATTGTATCTTAATTTTTGGGCCATAGATAATGTAAAATATTCCCATACTATAGCTTTTATATTTTATCATTGAGTTAAATGCGGTTCAAATTTATTTTCAAAAAACAGTCTATACCTATACTTTATAAGAATTCCAATGGAATACCCCCTATATTAAATATAAATTATTAATATAATGAGTATAAGTGCAGGCGCGGGTCCAGAACAAAATGTGGAGTGCAAAACGGGGAGGGGGAGTGCTAGGTTAAAAAATCGGTTAAATATGCCTATCTATTTTATATTACGTAATTTATAATACTGCGACAGGGAGTGCTCGAGCATCCTATATTCCTATTCTCCCCCGAATTCGAAGTTGTATACATGGCTTAATGATTTATAAGTTTAATTAACGTCTAACTTATCCTTAAATAACTAAAATGAATCATTATTTAAGTTTGTTTAACTTCAATACTATTCTATTCGTGGCTTACATATTATATTATGTACACCTATTATTATACAACATATTCATCATTTTTATAATTCATTATAGTTATAATGTAAAGAACCTATATCCGTATATAGGTGGCGTCCTAGTGATATAACCAGAGCCCTACTTAGGAATTTCGGGGCTTGGAGATAATTCCCTAGCCCTCCCACCCCCACTATAAGTATATCTTTGGATAAAACTGCAGTTTTAAGCATGAACTGAAGTATATGAGTATATCTTACTTCATGGTTTTAAGTTATATAAAGGTATATTTACTAATATTTACTATACTATAATTTAATAGTTATTATTTCATTTTGTTAAAAGTTATTGTACTCATCTGTTATCTGTACTTTATTAATTGAAATGTTTATATTAATATAAGGTTGAATAATATGACGCAACAGTTCTTTATCTTAAGAACAATTTTCTTACTATACTTATGTAGGTACTTTTAATTTGACAGCCTGTATCTATAAATTTAGTGGTTCTTCAGATAAATTCATAATTTTTATATTATTTCCAATTGTTATATGTGCTTGAAACTTTTGGAGCACTGATCTCTAAATTTTCTGAAAAAGTGACGTCAGATAATATAATAAAAATAGTTTTTACCTAAATTATTCCGTTCTATACATTTCTAATTATGAAAAACAAATAAATACAAATATAAATATATATATGTATATATATTATAGAAGTATATAAGTTTCCGCTATACGAAAGTCTATTGGTACTCATAATATGTATGTTTACAATTTGTAGTCGATTTAAAAAATATTTAAACATAATATATTATTATATTCACATACACAATTGGTATATACTATATTATAGTCGTAATCCTATACGAGTTATACAAAAAATATTATAAAACATCATAGGTGAGGTGATATAAATATGATTAAGTGTAGATATTTGATTTTTAAACCGTGCAGCTCAGCAGATATAATTGATTAAAATAATCGAGAAACATTTATATATACATTTATGTTACCGTCAAAGACTTAAATTAAGGAATAAATAATTAAAGTTGATGACTATAGACTATAGTATAATATAATATATTATAGCCATTTACAGTTAACGATATCTCCATTCAAATTAAACTATATACAATATTGACTAGAAAATAACGTTAATGCTCATGATTTTTAGGCAATGATGCATTTATTTTTCTAGAAAATTATGATAGTTTTTATTATGGCCTTTTTAGCCATAATAGATAAAAAAATGTTTATTGAATCTCCTTTTTCAATTAGAAATGAGCCTGTATTGAAAAATCGATTATATTAACGATGTTTATCAGGCTCAGTAAAGTAACAGTGTAACACAATATGTTGATGACCGTACAGTATTAAGTAAAATATTATATAGTTGTCCATCGTATAATACATCTATTTTTATAGTTGGTAGGAATAAATTATAGAATGCGATAATGGACAACTTATTTGATATATTTAGTCACTGTTCAGTATCAATGTGTCATTTTAAATTTCTAACCAAATTTTAAATATTTTATTTAAAAAAGGCTATCAACATTGTGTACCAGTAGTTTGTATACTGCAGTATCAGACATTTTGGTGATTTTCTAGTCATCCTATAGTCATAGTTGTAAAATATGTATTCTAATAATATTTGATTTTTATAACATTATCTATAATAATGTTTGTTAATGCCTATATAGACATTCACCATGCCGTCTTGAGACTATATAAAGTAATGTTAGGCATTAATAGTAATAATGGCTAGGCATACGTTATACTTATTACCTAAATTACTTAATTGACAGTAACATATTTACAAATTTTTAGTCAAACTTAGACCACAATACTATAGTATATACTAGTATAGGTAGGTTAAAATAAAAGTACCTACCTACCTATTAGTAAAATTGAAATATATTATCTTTATAAAATAATCGATTAAAAATTATTAATAGGTACGTAATAAACAATAATGTTATGAAATCATAGCTTAAAAATTAAAAATTGGCAATTGGTAAATACTGTTAATATAGTAATATCTATGCGACTATGCCTATACGGCTATATCTATTATTAATAATTGTGATAGTAACGAAAGCGAAAAAAAAATATTATGACATTTTAAATTTACATCCATCGTTAAATTGAGACTACTTTACGAGGAATATGACAAACCATGCGCGATACTTGTAGCAGTTTTAGATCTTTCTCTTTGGATGATTTTACTATTACAGCAGTTTTATAGACGATTGTCGGGATGCGATAGATGTATTATAAAAGTTTTATTTTGAGAACTATACGCATTACGATTATGATTATATATATGATTGTATGCGATTTATAGTGATATATATTAATGTTAGCTTTCGGCAAAAGGTACAGCAGTATAATGGCCAAATAGTAGATATTTCGTCACCTCGGGTAAAAAATTAAAAAATGAAAAATATACATAAACTTGCGTACAACAATAAATACGAGCAAAATATACGAAAAAAACCAGAAAACCACCGGAACCCGTCACCACGTTCGCGGAACGCGAATCTAGGGTAATGTGACATCAGTTACGGCGGAGATCAATTTTATCGTGTGAAAGGATTACAACACGCCCACTTACCCCCACGCCACGGTGCGATCACTGATTCACCGTTCGCGATAAATTGCCGCCGCCGCCGACGACCAGCCGTCTCGACGCATCGCCGTCGTCGTCTCCCTTCACCCCAAACCCACCTCCCCACCGAAGCCGATCGTACTCCGCCGCCGCCGCCTATAGGGAACAACGCAACGCGTGTATGCCGTGTGCTGCACTCAGACGGTCCCCCTGGAAACGGTGCGCGCGTCCACGGCGGCGGCGACGATATCAGCAGTCCGGACTAGCAATGCCGGTGGTTTGACGTCCGCGCCGCGCACTTTTCACCCGCTCTCCGCGCGTACTATGCTCTTCTTCTATTCTTCCTCCTTCACGTCTTTTCGCCCGTCTTCCGTCCCGACGACGGCCCGTTCGCGGTCCGACGACACCTCGTCCGTACGTCATTTTTTTCCCAGTCGGACTTGACCACCCCCTAATCCTTTCCTCCCCACTTCCACCCCGACTTTGATCCTTCGACATATTAATATACCTCGTCAAAAGTGCGCTTCTCGTTTTTATCGCATAAATTATTTTTCTATCACACGCAAACACATAATATATTGTAAAGTAAAACATATTATTATAATACCGTCGTTATATTGTAATATATATATTATTCTATATTTTGTACGAAAAAATCACATCAACTTAAACTATAAAAATCGCTTCAATATACTATATATTATTATATAATATTATACATACATACACACATACACGACACACTCAGTGCGGCGCATTATTCATCCGGTTGCCAGAGGAAATTGATGGGACCTGCTGTTGTGGATGGTACGACCGTTTCAATGAGAAATGGAATCATTAACAGAGGATCAGAACAGGCCTGTGGAACTTTTGTCACCGTCCAGAGGAAGGAGGAAACAAGCAAAACCTCAGCGAAAAAATGGTAAGTGTTTCTTCGTTCGTATATACCTATAGTAGGTAGTTAGTAGTTGTAGGAATAGGATTTTCTGCATTTCGTCGATCATTCAATAGACGACTCAGCGATGCATCCCGAGTGTTTTTCTATGATATGTAGATCACGTTAGATCGGCCGAAGATTTTTGGGGCCATTGTGTTTTTTAACCCTCTTTGACGCCGCGAGGGCGGTCACACGGTCGCCGCTGGCACGTGCTACTATACTACCGGGCAACATGGCTGCCACCACCGCCGCCACCCACGTGTGACGTCACCCTCTTACCCCTAAGGGTTCACCTGTTTTTTTTTTGTTCACCCTACTATATCGCATATAACAAATGACATTTGCGATTTTAAGGGCGTTATATACATTTAGGATTGTAACGACAATGAGTGTTGCTGATTCATATATAACGGTTTATTTTTTTAAAGCCTGAAATTAGATCATCATCCCCTATGGTATCCCTGGCTGCAATGTTTTTGTTTAATTTTTTCGCTATTGTCTGAAACGACATTAAAATTAAAATAAACCGGTTCTCCAGTTTAACCACCTTATACCATACATATTATGATCACTGTGTGTATGACACAACATATACCTATTGTGTAGTAAAACAATAGTAGGTAAACTGCCTATAATATGTATACTTACTTCGTAAATGATATTCACTTTGTGTGAACCTGTGTGTGAATAGAGCCAATAACTTTTCTTTTAATTTTTCATATCACTCTCCAGTGTGTAATAAATTTGACAATTCGTCAAATTAAAAGAGTAGGTAAAAATAATAAACAAACACATTTAAAAAACGTATTTAACAAATTATAAAAAAATCAGTTGACATTCAACTCAATTAAAATGAGTTAAAATAAAAATAGTAATTTGTTTATCCAACCAGTCTGGATTTCTATCTGTATAGATAAGATATATAATTTAATTAATTCGTTTTAACATTATTAAAGTTACACACATGTGACATTATACGATATATATTTATATAATTGTCCTTTTATCTGTATACGAGAACAAGATAGTATGATGTATTGATATATGATATAGTATTATAGTAATATTTTTTGTAGTAAACGTGTAAAAATATTGAGTCTTCGTTAAATCTTTTTTATGGAGTTCTCGTTTAGATTAGCCGTTAGTATAATTAACGAGGAATCAAATTCTATCTAGTTATTTATTTTATTTAGTTATAACTACTGATAATTTATATATGTATTTTATATCTTGTCTATTTTATCTATATTCTATATTATACTTTACAATTGTACATTAATTTAAAAGTTAAAATTGTAACATAATATAACATAATATTATGGTCTTTCGTATTTATCATTATTTATTTTTATTTACAATTTATAGGTAAGTATATACTATACGTTTTGTTACATTTTTGTTTAACGTTTTAGGTGTATTTTACAATGTTTAGTTTCATAAAATCCAATTATTGAATTAATCTGGTTTAGAACGCGTAGGTTTTTTATCATAATTTATTAGGGCTTTAACAACAAATGCATTTGTAATATGGACTGTTTCGTTTATCCGCGTAAATTACTTTACTGTATTATTATTTAATCATAATTTAATCAAACTATATCTATGAACTTAGTTTTAGAATTTCAGAATTCTGTTTTCCTGAGTTGTGTGAATACACAGACGTGACATTTTTTATAATTCATAATTATGTATCGTTTATAATGGAAAATGGTATTGTAAATATTTAAATATTAAGAATCATTATATTTTTTAAGATAATTCAAAATTCAAATTTAAATGTAACAGTATTTGTTTAATCTATCTTCTATAATATTAAGTATATATATAGGTACTACCAGTCCATAATGTTTACTTTAGAATAGCTAATAGTATAACAATATTTAATCGATTTTAATGTATTCGTCTTGCTATGTATTGGCGGCAATTCCTAATTAATAATTAATTGCATATTGTAATTCTACATTATTACTTATTACTTTATAAGTGCATTTTTAGATTATATTCATACCATTCAAAGCAATCATATTTATTCGCCTATCCTCAAACTTAATTTTTTAATTATCTTAACCTAAAGACATTTCTAAAAAGTTTTGTGAAAATTCTACTGTCATACATAAATTAATTTAATTTACTATTTAATTGTTATGATTAAGTACGTCTCATAAGTTATAATTTATAAATATCATAGTCAAATATTGCGTACGCATCTAGTTTCTAGTACAAAATAATTTTAACAGCTAATTTCTCACCATTGGAAAAACTCAGATTATATGAGACTAAAGTTATTATATTTTTAAATTTTTTTATCGGCTTTCGTAAAAGCAACTCATCATAATACAAATTACGTTTCGATGTAAATTTGTCCAGTAGGTATCAGCAAGACCAAGGGGGTGACGTTTAATTTAGCTTGCGCGTCTGTGATGATCAACCGTGCGAAATTAATCATCCGGGGGACGTCAACCCCCTCCAACCTTCGTCCGTTGGTCCACAGATTTTTGCCACGCGCCCTCCGTACCAGGTGAAATGAAAATATACTTGTTTTTTTTTTCGTTATACTATTGTAAACCTTACAATAACACAAGCCCCCGACTATTTCCTCCCCCTGTTTGCGATACGGCGGAGAGGGTTGGGGAGGAATAGAATTTGTATCAAGGGTCATTTTTAAAGCGGTGGATTATCGACAGCTCCGGGGCGAATCCGTTTTTAAATATCGTACGGGGGAAACAACAAAAAGAAAGAAAAGGGTCGTCAACGCGTGCAACCGGCGTTGGTAGGCTCTATAATAGCTGGCGCACGCGCGAGTTTTTTTTTTCATTATGAACCGGTAGCGATAAACCTGAACGGCCTTTAGGCCAGGTGAGACCCGCGGGTTCCAACGGTCGCGGCCGCCGGCTTATAACAAAAACAAAATAGTACCAACAACGAGACCGTACAGTCAATTAAATCCGACTTTACTGAGCATTATCGCATCTTAAGTTATGTGTTGGCGTGTTTAAGTATTATGTAAATACGTGATGTGTGATTCTATAAATAATCGTAATAATAATAACAACTTGCAGCATAACACCTTGATACGCCGGTTACCTGTGGTTGTGCTGCCGATGTTGATAATTGTGTTTTGTATATATACCTATTACGTCTTGTCGGCGATTTGATAATTAATGTTTTTTAATCTCAGTAAAATTGTGTATGGATCGAGTGTTATATGGTTGATTTTAAAACAATTTACTATAGTATTATATATACATATATATTTATTATTTATAATAGACTATAGGAAAGTTTTAAAACAGGAACACGCTGCAGTTGTATTGAAACATAATACATAATACCTATACGAGTTTTATAGTAGTTACTAGTACTTGCAACTTGCAAGTAGACAATAGTAATTTAGTAGTTACAGTAATATAATAGACGTTAAGTAAAATAGTAAAATAAGTAAAGAATAATATATTAGTTTTTATAAAGAAAGAAATAAAGAATAGTGGAAAAGCATAAATAATATGACTTGTAAATGACTCGTTTTGATGTAGATAGGAATACTGTATATAGTGTATACGTATTTCGTTAATTAATTTTTGGTTAAATATTTATAGAAGTTTGGCATCAGGTAGATACCAGTACCATATTTACTTTTAATTGTACTTATTATACATTTCTAACGTTATTTATTTTACGGTTTAAATTTTAACATTTAAATTGTACAAAAGTGTGAAACTTAAATTAGTTTTACATTATTCTGATAAACTTGAATATAAATATTAAGCTAAAGTTGTAAATTAAGTAAGCTTCTATATAAACTTATTTATTGTATTGTTAGTAAAAAGGGGTTTGTATTACCCTTTTGATTCCATCCCTTGGATTAATAAACAGTAAGCACACGTATTTGCGTTTCCAAAACATTTACAAATATAGATATACATACAAAAAATGACAAAGAAACAAAGAATACATTCTTAACAATTAATTTCTATGGAAAAAACATTTATTAAGTAAAAAAGTCTCAATAGGAAAAGTATTTAAATAATATATGAGTTTTAATTTTATCCTGTGAAGTATATTTTGTATTTTAAATTTTATAATTATCGATCGCAAAATTGAGTTTATCGGTATATATAATATATATATGTAAAGAAAAAAAACAAATGTTTTAACTTTTAGTACGTATGTGTAAAATTTTGAAATATATATACCTAAGTGAAATTTTATTCAATTTGACTAGGATTCAACATGATATGAATAAATGCTATTAATTGTTTACCATATAGTGTATAGTATTGAAATAAAATAAAGTTTTAAGTGTCTCTTCTTATTAAGGATATAGTTAGTTAAGTTGGATAATTTAAAATAGAGTTAATGTAATAATATTTTATGTTCGTCAATATATTACTTATGTTAAAATTGTTTTAAATTTTGAACCGAACTTCGATGTTGAAACTTCAACCGATCGTTTTTAGCAGCTGTTATAAACATAAGTCTCTATATTGGATTAATTAATTATTGCAGAGGTATTTAGTTGCTCGTCAAATGAGTACCCAAATGTTTTGGAAATCTTTATAATACGTAATATGTACACTCTTTGTCAGAAACACCTTGTTAATTATTAATACGTAATAATATATATACGAGATATGTGTGGCGTGGTGTGTGTTTGTGGGAATTTTATGTAGTAAGTGTGTATATTGTACATATACATTATACGTATCATATTAAACTTATACATTACTATTATGTTCTTTAAAAACCTTTACTAAAATAAAATACACTTCAGTCACTGCGGTCGCTGTATACTCATTGGTGCTTCGCGCGCGATGCAGGAGAATGGAGACGTGCGTGACGTCATGCACTTGAGTGCCTTGATTGATTTAGTGCATCCGGCCAGTTTCTTTTCGTGTACACGTTTTCATGCCAGGTGGGTCTAAAATATTGTATTATTTTTCATTATTACTGCCCCCCCCCCTTGCCATCCCGTCGTATATGTATTATGTTTAATATATACTATATTATGTATACTTGTATATACCTACATCTCGGGGTCACACAATTTGCGGGACCGATCGAAACAATACCCTTTTTTTAAGCCGCACTCGCGAAACGTACCTATTGTATTTCTCGTCGGTCGACAAGAAGAGATTATAATTACTGCATAGAGATTCGCGCTCGCTGTATATAATACGCGTATTATATCGTCTTTATCTCATCGAAAACCGAAAGCCCCCATATTTGGACGCTAAGTACATTGTAATATATATTTTTTTAAATTTTACGACAACTTATTTATCTATAGGAGGTATCGGCATGAACGATGACTACAACCTACGCCACAGTATAATACCTTATACCTATATGCCTATATGAGTATATGTATAATGTGTACCTATATTATACGCACAAGACCGTGCCACTGACGGCGGCGGCAAGTGGGGTTAAACTGTCAATAGACTGCAAATATAATAAGTCGGTGTCGTCGATGCTGCGGCGGGTATATGTGCGTATGGTCCCCGGGAGAGGCGAACGAGCTGCAGAGAGAGTGAGCGAGCAAACACACTAATGTAATATTTCACCTGAAATACTTCCAAATACACTCTGTATATGCTCGCGACACATACGCGTGTTACATATACACACACACACACACACACACACACACACACACACACACACACATATATATATTATATATACTACACACACATACCGCTGTCAAACGCAGCTATAGAGCTCATATAGCGTGTGACACCAACTTGTGTGTGTATGTGTGTGTGCTCGAGCTAGTGTTTATTATATAAAAATAATAAATGGTTTTGTTTTGTACGTGTCGATTTTTACGAGAGATCGTGTTGACGACGGTCGGCGAGAGAGGTAAAAACCGGAGACCCGACTTGTGAAAGATATGCGTGCGGAGAGGGGGTCGTCGGCGGTTATGCTGCAGGAGGAGTGCGACGTGTATTATAGTCATATATGTGTATTGGGATACGGCGTGAGTTCACGGTCCCCCGAGATAGCCTCACCTGATTCTTTTATATTATTATATTATTTATTATGTGTGTTCATCTCTTTTTCCCCGTCGTCGTTCACTATTTAATATTATGTACAGCTTCACCCATCTCGCTGCCCGTCGTCGCGCTGTCGGTATTTCTATTAACAATATAATAATGATAAAAATAAAAAACGTAATAATATTTAATTTGTGTTTGCACGTGGACACCGAATCGTATCTTATCGTGTTACTATAGGGTCATAGAGCGGGTTTATCTGCGCGCCTACTAATAAATAATAAGTTCATCCGTGTTAATTGACGTGGTGCATATGCATGTATGGTTGACAATTTGTATTTTCAATAATTATTAATCACCAATCGCGTACCTTATTATAATGTAGATGTATTACACACACACACACACACACACACACACACACACACACACACATACCCTCGCCGTCAGGTCACCGATAACCTCGACTGAGGCACGATTATGACTACGATGATAGTCGCATCAGTGAATCACAATAATCACTCGTATATATCTCAAGGCGTAATAATATTATATACAAGTAACAAGTTATATTATGTGGTCGTAAACGTCTCGTAAATCACTGCGATTTGATAAAGTGATATCTTGAGACTTGGGCGACTACGATGAAATCCATATAGTAGGTACTAACAAACAACTCGAGTCCAAACGAATTATTTTTATGAATATAAAGACGAGCCTAATCGGTTTTGAAAAACTAATAATTGGTCATCTATTTTATTATCATCGCTTACCGCACACATACCCTACCTGTGGTCATTGAAATGTGTTCGGAGACGTATGTCCGTACAATTCATAGTAAATTGATTATTACTATAATTATTACTGTTATACTGATTAGCTATCGATTAACTATAGCGTTACGTATTGACGATATAAAAGACGCGTGATATTATTGTATACTAGATTTCAACACGAATACTACGAGTATAATATACATTTACTAAATAATAAATGTTTGAGAAAATTTAATTTGTTTCATTAAAAATAAATATTTTTTCTTTATTTTTTATAGCTATGTTAAAATGTTTATAAAAATATCGAATAGGTATACTTACAAGTTTTTTTTATAGTTTATGATGATTATAGTTTATGATCTAAATGCATTTTATTACTAATGTAAATTTTATTATTAATGTATTTAATAAAAATATTAGCAGTGTATAAATATAAAAAAATCTTTACTCGGAGATGATATTTCGGCTACTGTAAAAATAAAACTTTAAGCCAACCATAAGTTTAAATATACGAATTATTAAGAACTAAACATGCTTTTTCATAAACTGTATTTTGTTTAGAAAAATGAGAAACATATTATAGTTTAAGGTGCAAGATAGTTTGACAACAGTTATCCTTTTTCTTTTTCTTTAAGTAGGTATTGGCTTTGTTTCTGCCAATTATATTTTAAATATGATATGGGTTTTAGAATTTTAAACTAGATTTAGTGAGTTTGAGTGTATTATTATCGTTATACTTTTTATTCATCTACTGAAATGTGTAGTTACGATAATTTATGATTATGTGTATGTCAAAAATTACATAACTATTTGATAATTATTATTTCTCCTAATTAAAATCTTGAAATAATAGTCGACAGTAGTATTATAGTTGTGAGTACAACGTCTAGCCCGTGTTTTATTGGATATATCGTTTCCGGGCTGAGAATTTCCCATTTTGTGAGTGTAACATACACGGTTTTGGGCGCAGGCCAATGACACCTTTAAATCACTGGGTTTTATTTTTATATTTTATTCCGCCGTTAAATTAGACCAAAATCGATTCGACGGCGTCCGTGGTCCTTATTAACTCGTGGGGAGGAGACGAGGTAGAGGTGGAGAGAACAGCGTGTGGCTTGCGTGCGAGCATATACATGCATTTTGCTTATTTAAAAATAGCGGACATTCCAGGCGGTCCGTGTCGAATTTGGCTTGGAACAATACGATTTCCGAACGACGGCGCGTCTTGTATACTTCCCCTTGTTCTTCGCTCCCCTGACCCCTAACACCCTATCCAAATCTAGATCCTCCGGCGAAAATGACAATGACGGTTCCGGATGACTCTTGTGGCGCTGTTGCTGCTATACCGCTCGGTACTTTTTCTATATATATATATTATATATATATAATATGTAGGATTTTGCGATAATAACACGATAATTTGAGATTTTTTTCCGGCTGTGTGTTTCGAGCCAAGAGAACACCGCAAGCATTAAAGAAGAGTTGGCGATGAAAAATTGTTAGATTCTAAAGTGCGTTAGAATTTCAGTTTGAATGTATGAAAAAAAATATGTCCTATGCCGTGGTTATTTGCAAACTGGTTTTTCATATTCTATATCTTCGAAATGATGTAATTATTCTACAATTGTATAACTATTAGTTTAATTTATTTATACGACAGTTATATGTTACCTTTGTAGATCTGTGAAACATTATGCAACAATACGCTATAACTTCTCCACAATAGAGTGGCATTTATTGTGGTCTCATTCGAAATACGGAGTCATATTATATATAATGATGAAATTGTGATGGGCAGTTTTTCTCTTCACACATAGTCGAAATGAGATAAATTGACTTGTTTTTAATATTATTGCAGTAATTAAGAATAAAAATAATTGATGCGACATACGTAGTTTAATCAAACTTAAAATTATAATATAATATATTATATGCGCCGTTTGAAAACCCATAGGTGTAATCCGATTGATAGTGAATTAATGACTTAATAAAGGAGCATTCAGTGTTAACATGTTATCTTGACACAAAGAATCGGTACTTATTTAAAAAAAAAAACAAGGTAAATAAGATTACTGCAGTTATTTGATTTCCTTATTGAAAGTGAGTTATATTAAAATAAATTTAGCATAATATAAATACCTATACAATAAAGTTAAATTATACCTATACAAAATACCTATACAATCTTTCTTATTACCGAACAATAATATTTTTAATTGTAAAATCCATTCGATTATGTAACAAATCTTAAAATAAATTACATCATATAAAGCTCAGTACTTTTACATTTTTGGATTTAACTTTTTTATTATAATTTGTCATAAGTTTTGTACAAATGAATTCGCTGCGTTATCGTACAAATCTCATTTAGATCTGATAAGCCTGAATGTGTTACACACGTATGATATTATGACGGTGGGCCTCACGTGATTTTGTCATATTATAATGGTAAAACAGAATCGATTCATATAGACAAAAAAAATAAGGCGATTAATACATTATTAAAGGTGCTCAAATGGCCGTACCTATACTTTTGCCAAGTGATAGTTATATACATCAATGACTTGACTATCGGTTTCATGTATCTGTAGTTGGTTAAAGTTCATTAAAAATGTTTATCGATTGAGAACAAATAGAAGTTATAAAAATAAATTAATAATTATCAAAGAAGTATGGTGACGGGACAGTCAGTTGAGGTATATATATGTTACACGTGACAAATGTTAAATTATTGGCCAACAAAAAGACCAATTATTATATATATGAACAATAATATGAAGGTACGGGTTAAAATGATTACCTACACTATTTTATATTTATATTTTAATGATAATACAAAATAAAAACACGAACTATGTTCATGCAAAGACTGGAACCTATTTATACATGCGCAGTAGTGCCTGCAGGTTAATAGGTAATGCACAATTAAAATTAACTGTCTAAAGGTTATACATATAGTTGATTAAAGCTGAAAGTAAACACAAATTAGCTGATTATAAATACCTTTATGCATAATATAATATAGGTGCAATATGTGTTATAGGTGTTATAGGTGTAGATGAGATATTATGTTTTTACGTTTTGTTTATAATGTTTATATACAAATGACCATACTATGTAGGTATGTATTCTAACAAATATTTTCATACATTTATATTATATACATGATTTAACTATATTAACGTTGTGGTTTAATCGGTGAAATTTGGGGAAATATCTGTATACAATTATAACCATATTCGTTGGTGGCAAAGGTAGATATAGAGTAGTTCAGCAATGTCCATATTCATAAAATATTTAAGTTTGAGTTAAAAACAGTTGGCGTTTAAAAAGTTAACTAAAACGATAAGCTGCAGTACCTGTTATTATTAAAGAAACACATTACATAAAGCTTGATAATAAACCACTTAAATAAGAATAACAGTAGGTTGTAAACAAGAACGTATTAATTAGAAGCAATAAAAAAAAAAAAAAATGCTTAGTCTATAAAAGAACATATAACTGTATTATTAGTTATTACTACATGAGTAAATGGGTAATATATTATTCAGTGTAAATTGTTATTGAACAATTAAGTATAGGTACAAAGTTCGTAACCGGAATTCAATTTTGATTTTTGACTGCTCTTTGTATATATTATTTGTATTTAAATGTACAATCATCGAAATACTTAAGTATAATCTAGACTTGAGGAGTTAGCAAATTGATCATAACAAGAAATATGTAGGTACCTATATATTTTTATCGTTACGTAAAATAAGAAATTTCACAGCTTTCGAATGGACAATATATGAGAGCAAGTCAATATTACCAGTAATCAAAACGTGTACATATTGGACTACCGAGATTACAATTAAATCCCTCGATTTAATAACTTAATTTTTATTTTTTTTCCTCTCATAAGATCGAAGACTTAAATCGAAAGGACTTGAACATTTCTTTCTCCGCCGATTAAACCTATTTCGTTTGAAAAATTCGACATTATAGGTACCTATATTATGCAGGCACGTACTTTTTAACGTATATATTCCATTTCGAAATCCTACTTAGATGTTTTATACGGATCAATTTCGGACCTACTGCTTAATATTAAACCGTGTAGTTTCATACCTATATACCTACCTTACCTCAACCAATCTCGTCTGGTGTGCAATGCACATTGGCTAACGTGGGTATACATATTTTATATACCTATACATTATACGCGCTGAAGTCAAACATGATTATCAACGACACGAATAACCAGCCGACCACCGGCACCGAAGCTACCGCGCCAGCCAGTGGTGAGTATAGTCGTCTTTATCGTATCTTAATGGAAATACGGAAAGTTTCTGCAATAATTTGCGAAAGTTGTTTTTAACATTATTATTTTACGTCAAAACTTTCGGGCCAAACTTTCCGGCTGCGCCGAGAAGAGTCCACCGCCGCCGGCTTTTATAATCCAATGTAATAATTTAACGAAACGGCGCGTAAAATATTTAACAACACGTTTCGACATTGTATAAGATGGATGGACGCCGCCGCCGCCGTCCGCCGCAGTCGGAAAACAAGGAGCGAAAGAAAACCGCTTATCAGTTACACCGCACGGGGAATTGGTCAGATCCGATGACACGGCTTTCGCGGTGGCAGCAGGTGACGCGTGTTTGTGTTCTTTGTACAGCGCTCACCTATATTATTATAATATCGTACACCTAAGAGTTTTTCGACCATCGCAATCCGGAGAAAATGTGTTTGGAAAAAAAAATAATAATAACAACAATTAATAATAATATAATATAATATTATGTGACTTATCTACATTATTCGTGCGCACGAAATTATTGCTCTGTCTCGATTCAACGAGAGTTCGTGATTAGTTGGCGATTCTGGTCGCTCCATTATGCCATTGTCCGTTCGACCCGCAGGTGTTGTTGTTTATAAATTGTTATTATTTTAATAAGTGCAACTGCATACATTTTTTAAGTTATATTATAATGATCAGAAGAAAAAAAATGAGCGCATTTATTATAAAACTCCGCACATCCACACACTAGGTATAAATATGTTATCAACCAGTTGACCTATTTCTTGATTTTAACATTTATATTAAACAAAAATTCATCAATGTAGGTAAATTTCTGACATTTTGCGGTTAGTTGATTTTTAAAAAAAATTTTCTTTTAATTGTGCACAACATGGATATACGTAGGTGTATATAACTACTGTCTATAATGTCTATTAATGTGGACAATTAACAAAACTGACACTAGATTTATTTTGCAAATAAACATAAAATAATATAAATATAATAATACATCTATCTAGGTAATTGTACCCATGTGAATAGAATAAATAATGATTCATGATGCTATATTTATTAATAATTATTATCATATAAGTGGTATAGGTACACATTGAATTTGCATATTTAATTGAATTTATATATTGTTTTTTTTTTCGTTCGGGTGTACGCTGTTAATTTGGTCAAGGTATAAGAATTACGATTAAACAGTAATAGTGTTAATGTTCAATAATACCTATACAATCGGAATAAAGGTTGAAAATATTTTAATTGTTGAAGTAAATGTTATCATTTCTAATGTTATGAACGATACCTAAGCCTGTTAAAGAGTTTAAATGTAGATGTAAAATCAATACATACGTCTTCTATATGAAGTTAAAAAGTCAGTTTAGGTATGTATAAACAATTCAAGCTATTACACATGTTTGATTTACTATTTAATATTTTTTAGTTATAAATTATTTAGATACAAACCTAAATTTTGAATTAAATTGGATTTTTTTATGGGATAATAGTTGGTAAACTTAATTGAATTTTAAAGAATTGTCTATTTGTTTCTATATTGCTTCATATTTATCTTTTAATGTTTATGATACAATCATGTTTTTTATAATTATTTTGTTGTTGCCAACGTGAGAGGTATACAATATATATCAGAATTGTTAAAATAGTTAATTTCAAAAAAAAAATACACATTATAAACAACAAAAAATTTGTTTCAGTGAAGCGTTAAACGAATAGTTTTACAATGCATATTGTTTTTTGTGTGTGTACCTATACTTTACGCATCTTTTTTTATTCCAGCAGTAGGAATTACTAGTTTTCCAAAAGTTTTCCACGGCCTTGATAAAAAAATCGAAAATTGAATACCAGACGGTACCAGAGGGTGTTTTTGAAATTGTATCCTCTTTCATTAGGTATTTGTCATCAACATATATTATATACCTGTATAGATTGGTCGCTAGATACCAAAGCATTTAAATAAGTAAACTGTTAGCTTATCTCAATTTTGTCAATAACCTATTATATTATATTTGATTTAGGGATAAAACTAGTAAACTATACCGTGTATATCATAATCGACCATTTCGAAAATATTATCATACATTTCTATTATGGTTTCAGCTTTCGGTCCACAATGATAATATAACTTATCTTAGTTATTTATTAATCTCCAACCACTGAGTCTACCATCGCAATATATTTAATCTAACCTATTACTCGTCCACGCAAATAATAAATCGTAAATAATTTATGTAAATGTTTGATGAGTAAACATATCTCGCGAATTGCACGAAACTATGTACATTTTCTGTTTATTTTTTTTTTCAAAGCTACATAATATCCCGAGTTTGTGTACAATTGTCGCGTGAACAATGAACCGCGAGACCGGTCATTCGGGTCGATCAAACTCGACACAATAATAATGTAGGACATAAAATAATATAATATAATATTACATTAGAAGTGTAAACTCGCTTTGATTTATTATAATTCTTCAAGTCGGCGTCTACGGTGCAAAATACCTGCCTGTGTTTGTTTCACATCATCAACCTGTCTGATAACATAATATATATAGGTAAACATTGAACGCCGAGGAAAAAAAAAACAATTAAAACAATATGTATATAGGTAGGTATACGAAAACAAAACGATTTTTTTTTCTTTTTGTTAGGAACCGTTTACGTGGGTATATGAGAATCTTTTAGACAAAACACACCTGATACACGACGGTTTGTTAAAGAAAAAAACCGTACACAGTCCTCACCTTGATTGTCTACGTGGCTTTTGAAATCGCTCGGGAATCGAATTACTGCCTGATCAGCCTTGCGACGCACTCCTACGATCCTTCTGCGGAGCCGTATACACCTTTCTCGGAATGCCCGGCTAGCTCTTTGACAAAAAAAAAAAAATAATAATAATAAAAGAGAACGAAAAAACAAGTATTTAATAAAACCGAACTCCCAAGTGTCATTTCAGACAATTACGTCATTTTTCGTAATAAATTTAACGTGAATGAAAACAAAAAACACTATATATAATATGTATATACTATATTATACACTGTCAATTGTCATCCTCGTAAACATATCATGACGTGTGTTTGTCGTGGCACGTTAATAATTAAATTGAAAATAAGCGTATTATAATAAATGTATATAGGTAATAATAGTAATAACTAACGACCGGATTTTTGGACAGTAAACACTTGAAAAAAGCGAAAATGAAATTATCGGTTAATTAGGATTTAGAGAGTAACAATATTTTCAGTGCACTTAAAAATTATATTTTCATTACTATTAACTTCATACTGTAATATTTTTGTATGTATATAGTGAGTGTATAAGTAATTTTATAAGGCATACAAAATGTCATCTTATTCACAAACATTTATTAAAATTTACTTCTCTATACATTTCTAAGTTTTTTTCAGTGAGTGAAAAGTTTCTACGTTTTTGCTTACGTTCTCGACGGGTACACCTATTACTTTAATATCTAGTCTCCCGTCTATCGATCGTATGGTTGTCACGTCTTCGTTATCTTTATTAAATCGTATTATATCAAGTATAAGTTCCAAGTACAACGACATTGATAAAGTAACATACCCATGAATATTACCCATATATCCCGTAATAACTATAGTTAATCACACAAAACCGTACATTTTGATAAAATATAATTGAAAATGAGCAACCTCGATACGTGCAAGTTAGTGTAAAATAAAAATTTGTTTAATTTATTCAACTTTCCTTGATATATAACTCGAGTGTCAGTATAAATATAGATTTTAGAACACGCAATAAATGTTGAAATTGCGTGAAAATCCGATCTTAAATAATCATAATTCATAATTATACATGCAGAAATAATTTTATCAGCTATATGCCTACATAGATAGTAATATGTTAAGCGCCATTTGTTGTTTGAACTAAAATAATATAATGTATCCATTTCCAATATAATTTTACAACATGAAGACTTGCTGCAGTTGAACTGGTTTGACGCAGGAAAAATGTTTTTTTATTTAAATTGTTCAACTTGAAGCAGGTCCCCCCTGACATGACCAAAATAATTATATGCAATTCGATGTAATATTAAATAATACACCTAATTATATACTGATGTTACATAACGTAACGTTAAATGCGCAGTCTTACATTAAAATATTATAACGGAATGATAAATAATTAATAAACGAAAACTATGTACAGAGTTGTAGCTACAGGTTAATGATTGAAAAGATAAAACCATCAATATACATTAGACAATAATTAAATATTATATCACATATACACACTATCGTAATATATAGCATATATATTAAAATTTAAACAGAACAATTATAAATCAGGTGAAATACATGCAGCAAACGACATAGATATATTATTTTAGTTGAAGAGTTAATTAAACTATTCTTACGATCTAACACTCGTAAAGTCGTAACAAATGAATACCTAATATGTATATTGTATGCACTGTATAATAAACAAAAAGTACCATGATACAGTACAGTATACAATTGTCAATACATTCGCGATTTTCTTTTCTTTTTTTTTGTGAGCGTAGGTCATGAAAAGGTTTTTCTGGTGTACGTAATAAACTTGTTGATATCTGATGGTTGGTTTTTATGCTTTCGTAAGTACTTTCCCACGTATTAATAATATACCTACTTTGGTATTTACTATTTTGAATAATTATTTGCTTGTGTACATAATTGTTGAAAATAATTTCAACGTATATTTTGACCTACCGCAATGACATTATTGATGTCATTATGTTTTGAACTCTTTTATTTTCCACTTTATATTATAACGATAACGACGTAACAGTTTTCAACAAACGCAAATTTCCGAGAAATTAAAATAGTAAAACGAGATTTTAGGAAAACCCTTATCTTTAAAAATATGTATCAAATTAAAAAGTTATTACTTATTGATAAGTTATCATTAAAATTTTTTTTTTAACAAAATAACGCGTCGTGAATGTTTTTGAAAATAAAACATGCTATTTCATTTATTTAATGAGTTAATACAAAAGTCGATATGTAGTATTTTGGGTTGGAATTGTTTTTATTGTCGTGCGCGCGTCTGTATGTTATATGAATTTACACTGCGAATGAAAACACTATAGGGAAAAAAAATGAATTTCTTAACCTTCGTTCTGCCTTTGCGTGGTATGTGATAATAACGATGACGAGTCGGATAATTATTGTCACCGAAATCGTGATAAATGACCCCTCCCCCCACACGCGGACGAGTATAATATATCAAAATGTGCAGTGCTGGGCAATTATATGGAAGGGGTCGAAGATTTTTGTTAATTTCTCTCGACACCTCCGAGCAATGATCGATAGTCGGTCGAGTTATTTTTGTTGCCGCCCAACCCGGCGGTGGCGGCGCTCCGTGAACAATTATTCCGCTGCGGAGGAAAAAAACTCACTCGCACATACGCACACCGCGACCGGCGCCTTCTCAAAAGAGCCGTTGAGTGACAGACTGACATACGGCCACTTAATGGGTATACAGGCCACCTGCCATTGCTATTATTAATATGCGCGTTTTCCCTTGTTTTCTGAAGAAACACATTTTTCGTACGAGTCACTCTTTTCCTCATGATCTCCCGACCGAGGATTAAGAACGAAGACGCGACGTATATCCTTCTGTTTTTTTTTTTTGTTTGGCCATTATGGATCATTAACGAAGCTAAATACGTCTTTTATATTTAATTATATGACGTGTCTAGTCTAAGTGTGTGTGTGTGTGTGTGTGTGTGTGTGTGTGTGTGTGAGTGTGTGAGAGATTGTTTCGCTTACAAAAATATGAAAATGGTGAAAACGTATTTTGATGATCATATTATATACGTATAATTGTGTATTATTTATGTTGTGTATATTTAAAACTTTTACCGTCTAACCATTATTTAATGTATCTTGTATTCATTGTTCGTTGAGTGTTGGCTGAGTATTTTTATAATAATTTCAAAAACATGATTTTTATAAACCTTTTATACATTTAACTACACTTTTTTACAGCTTTTTACTTTATTACTGTACATATTAAATGATAAAAAATTATCCATTTATTATTTATTATTTATTTTTTTATATATTAATAACGGTACCTGCCTAATAAAGTAATTTTTTTATAGCATGTTTATAATAAATTAACTAATTAATAAACATATTTGCTCTTTTGATTCTGTAATGAAACACTTTTTGGTAAACGCTGACTTCAGCTTGTAATTGGCCACACACGGTTTGTAAATCTACACTGTTATAACTTATAAGGTTACTAAACGATGTATTGACATAATGACGATTGGAACTGATTGAACAATTTTTTATAGGATTCTAACTTATAGGTACCTCTATTCCGAATTGAGACGAAAAATTAATTTTTACTGCAACTGCTGATGTAAATATGTTTTGGTGGGCCATTTCAATGTTAAACCCTAGCAGTCTGTCTTATAAGTTATAATAATATAATAATAAATATAATAATTATACTATATATAGCTACTATGCATTTATTTAATTCATTACTATTATTAAGTGAGCAAGTTTTTATAGTTAAAAAAAGAGAAAAGGTGTAAATTAAGTTAATACTCTATATGTAGTCGTAAAATGATGGCTATCATTTTTTTTTTAAATTATATTTATGTATATTATAATTTATAATTATCATGTTTGTATAATGTAGATTCCGAGGGTTTGGATGTATTCTAAAGAAAATACATGTTATATTATTTTTAATAAATATTTTTTTGATGCCGTAAAATTGTCATTGAAATAAAAAAATGTAATAACATTGTTTATTTATCTTTAAACGATGTGGCTAATCCGAAAGAAATACGTATATTATGCCGTCGTCATGGTTCCGCATACGCGAGCAGGTGAGTGAATAAAAAAAAAATAAAGAAGAAACGGGTCGGTGTCATTGGTGTTCGGCTGAAGGAACCATTCCGTGTGGTACACGTGTATATATAGATATAGATATAGTTTTTAATGTGGGTTTTATTGATCTCGACATTTGTCGGGCGCCGGTACGACGACCCCTTCTTTTCTTATTTTTTTTACCTGTGCTCTAAAGCCTCAGAGGGTATCTTGAAATACGGGGAATCTCGACGTCTGCAATCGTGGAGGTAATATGAAAGACATTTTTTTTTTTTATGAAAACTATATACACACTTTATGGCCGTACAGATTATTATAATTCTTTCTTAATATTCTTCCTCTCGTACATACGCGTCTTAAAACTTAAAAGAGGAGAGTTAAGACATCAAACGAATTATAGAAAAAAACAAAACTAAACATATAAGTATTCAATGCATCGATCGGATGGCTGAGTCACATCTTATGAAATTGATTATGCCGATAAAACATTTCATTTTTAAAAATTGAAATGTTGAATGTAATATTGTTAAATTGAAAATAAATAACAAAATAATAAAATCGATTTTGTCAAAAATTGATTTTGCGTAAGAAATTCCTGTTTTTCGATTTTATTTTTGTTCATTTAGATTATTTTGAAAAAACTCGAAATTTTTTTTTACGGAGAGTATTAAACTACATCCAATTAACCAGAATTCACTTCCAACTATTAAAAGTGTCTTCAGGCACAAAAACACACTTCATTATTGTTAAATCAATACCCACATTTATGGCTCCTCTCAGAATCTAATTAATTTCCAAAAATCAAATAAATTATAGATTGCAATAACTATAATAGCTATTATGTAACAAGGAATACCGCAAAACAACTTTTTAGTTTTTATTAAGAATTAATTATAGTGATACCGCCTATATTATAGCTATAGTATTGAAAATAGATAATAAAACTATGATTTCTCAAGTACCTATACATTTTTTTCATAAAACTTAAATAAAAATCCTTAAACTCATAAATAAAGTGGGGCTTATTTTATTATTTACGTAGGTAGTCATCTTTGTGTAAAAGTTTAAAGTTTATTCCAACTAATTTTTTAGTAATCGGTACTTCAAAAGAAATTATTCGAGCTGTTCTAAAAGTTTATGTATTAAATTTATATTTGTATACCATATAAACCTTGATTCTACATAATATAATAGTCGTATTGAAATGTATTTTAAGTGGCATATTAGATTTTTTACTTATATCTATTTAGAAACATTATTATGTATCTATATTCAGTTTTATTCTACAGTATAATTGTATTTTTAACTTAAAAAAAAAAGGGGGGCTAGATTTAAATTCGTATTGTTCATTGTTGCATCTGGCTTAAACCACTAAGGGCGAAATTTTATATTTTTTAGTAACATTATACATTTTTAATTTCTTATTCAAAATCAGCATACTCGTGGTGTGACTGTGTGAGTATAAGGTAATTTACTTAGATAAATGAGAGTCAAATTCAGATGGGTAGTTTATGAGTTATAACGTATAAGTATCTATTTAAAGTTTATATGAGTGAAGTGGCGTTAGGGGTACTCGGTAAAATGTTGGCCCACTACACCACTCGTCTAAACTTTAAATGCTTATCAATTATAACTACTGAATTTCTTATCCTATATTTGATTTTATAGATAAAAATACTCTGAATAATATTCTATTTGGGAATATGAAATTAAAAGTGTATGTTTTCATTCAAAAAAGTAAAAACTTAAAAATTATTGTATTGTAACGACTTAAGGTTACTAAAAAAAAAACACTTTTGTGTTTTCTAAAATAATCATGGTGCCTTACGTTAAATGGATCACCCCGTATTGTTACTCGTCAGTTATCACATGATGTATTATATATCTACGCTCGTGCAAATGTTCGACGTCTGTTGTATACTCCCCGCTGCAGCGGTAAAATATAATTTAAATCAGGCCGCGTGTATAACGTCATGTACGTATTGTTATTAATAAAAATAATATATTATAATACGCGTGCCCGTCGATTCGACTCCGTTGATAATTAGTGACTTTTTTTCTTCTTTCCTCCTCGTCGTTCATTCATATTTTTACGTCTCGACGGTTTCGCGTTGCGATTAGGTACGTGTAAGCGATGGGGGAAAAAATGAAAAAAAAAAAATTATAAATAAAAATAACGCTCGCGCGGACCCGACGGACAGATTTACATAGTACACAAAGCGGTTCAGTTGCAGGCTCTGCAGCAGTGCGCGCGCGAGTGTATAATAATAATAATAATAATAATATATAATATCGCGTGTGAGAGCGACGAAGAGAGGGCTACACACACACACACACACACACACACACACACACACACACACGCACGCACACATACACACATATTACACGTAGGTAGGTGCAGTGTGTGGGACGAGAAGGGTGACGCGTAATTTATTGTAAAGTCCACCCCAGCGTGTGCCATTGTCACCAGGGCCCCCGCTCGCGTTTTCGCGGGGGGAGTCCGGCGGTGGCGGAGTGTCACACGTGTGGCTGTGACGTTGTCGTCGTCGTCGTCGTAGTCGTCGTATATAGTCGTCGTATAGTCGTATTATTATACAGTGGTCGTCGTCGGGTGACAATTGTCCAGGTGTGCCGAGCCGACCGACCGACCGACCGACCGACGACGCCGGCTCCCCCGCCGCACGCGCTGCACAATGGGTCCAGCCGGCGTGTATAATATACAGCAATAACTGTTGTCGTTGTACCGACGCCCCGTCCCCGCACACGCTGCACAACAACAATACAATATTATAATATATATATATATATATATAATACCGAAGGGTTGTGTTGGCCAAAAACCGTCGTCCTGCTCGCAACCCCCTCCCCGTCGCTTTGCACGGCATTATATGTATGTATATATTTTCTACACGGCGTGTGGCACACGTACTCGCGCGTACATATGATAATGAGATTTGGATTTGTCAAAAATCGATACACGTTCGGCGGCGGCGGCTGCTGCGACGGTGGTGGCAGCGGTGGCGGCGGCCTGGCGTGCACCTTCGGCATAATATATTATTATGTATATTATATTTTTTCGTTTCCGTGCACCAACACCCACCCCCGCCGAACCTTTATTTCGTCAAGTGTATATAGGTGCGCGTCAAACCGCTCGCGCGATGTATAGAATCGATTAAATATAAGATCGCCAGGGCGCGTATATTTCGGAAAATTTATTCCCCCCCCCTCGTGCACCATCACTCCTTTATACGCGTACGCCTATCTTGGGCCCCTCTTACCACCTTTCCCCTCGCCGTTTCCACTGCACATACGTCTCACCGGGAAAAGGTTACGTTGAGAAATTGTATGTTTATACGACGCCGAACGCCTCTCTATACGCATAGATCATATTATTTTAATAAATTGTATACATACAAACGGACACAGCGTAGAGACGTGATATAAATGTACGTTTGAAATTCCGAATTCGGCTTTTAGAACACCCTATACGTATCGTCCCCCTATATATTTCAGGCCCCAGTATTTATAACGTTATGCCCCAATGTTTAAATAGTAAACATTATGCCGCATGAACGGCAGCAGGAACCGATCTATGTATATGCGCAAAACCAACATGTACCTATAATTACAATATTGTAAACGATTTTTGACACCTTTATTGTTTTGAATGATATTTATTTATACTACATGTTAAGATCTATTTTGATTTCAGAGAAAATATTATTGAATGACAACATAATAGGTATTACACATTTACTTCATCTGGAATTCACTTATTTCTGTAACATGTATATTAATTATGAGCTACGTGAGGAGATACACAAAGCTATTTAAATGAAATATAGGAATAAACAACTGGGTATATTATGTACAGTTAGACATAACCATTTCATAAATATTTGGTGAAAATCTCTACAGCACAAAAACAACCAGGATGTTATGAGAGGAATAGTTTTTTTTATAAGTTGTAACTTTTCAATTTTGACAAATTACATTTTCAAGAAAAAAGTAACATATTTTGTTGATTAAAAAGTGTTATTTTTAAATTAGCTGTATATATATATATATTACTATATAGTCGCTTTGATTTTTATATTAACTAATGAATTATCGATTAGTTGAAAAATAACAATTCAAAATATTGAAATTGAATTTTAGTATTTTGTTTTTTTTTATTTGTCTATATAAACCTAACTGATTGAGTTTTAATATTCATGTTTTCTTATTTTTTTTTTTGTTAAATATGTATCATAAATTATAATATAGAATAAGATAAATATTTTTACTCAAAATCACCGAACATATGTAGGTTTTGTAAGAGTACATTCGTGGATGAAAATATTTTGCACTTAATTGTTTTGAACCATTTTTTCGTTACACGCACCTACTAAAATGTCAATTTAAAATTGTCACTTTCCATCATCGCGATTGGATTTCTTTCTCCTCCTTCGCGTCCCGCCGATTATGAATATTTTTTTTATTTTTCACCTAAAACGAAGGACCACGACCGCCGCTTAATCTCGTTATGTGTATAGTATGTAATTATAAATAGACGCACGTGCGGTTTTTTTTCTCTTAATAATATTCCCTCTCGCACTCTGATGCATGTGGAAAATGGCGCGGTTTTAATCCCCCCGCCCTTGCCCGCCGCCGACGGCCGTGGTTTTAATAGACCCCCTCGCCCGGCGCGGCGGCCGGTGTCTGAGTGCCTGTTTTATAAGTGACGTCCCGTGTAGCGGACAGGTTAAATCCTTCACGTGTGACGCCTTCTATTAATTACCACGCGATATATTTTATTAGACGGTGTCGACCGTGTGTGTGTGTGCGTGTGTGTGTGTGGTGAGAGCGTATATTATGTATATGCTAAAAATAATATTCGATTTGGCCGGTTATGGCGGGGGGGCGCGAGCAATCGCCAGGGGAGGGGTGGGGGCCATCGCCAGAGCTGTCTCTGTTTTAGACGCGTAATCGCGGAAATTCTTTCCACAATATTCCACTACTATTATACTGTATTTTATTCTTACGGTTAAAGTGTACCGGTCATGTGAAAATATGTGATGCCGTGGAATCGGAACTAAAATAAAAAAAAAATAATTGTAATAATAATATAGTATTCATTAAAATATTATAATATAGTCACTCATCGGATGATCGCCGTTTCCTTTGTGTGGATTAATTTTAAGACCGTTGTCCGCGGCGGTGGACGATTTTCAACGCACGTCTTTGTACCTACCTACTCTAAAACGATCTTTAAGATTTTTTTAAACACTTTTGGCAGAGTTCCATGGAAACATTGAAAAAAAAATTGAAATATATCCTTTATTACGCTTATTAGTCAAATTATGAAAAGTCAAGTTCTAACGTTTTTTGATGCACAACAGTGATGAACAACTTTTTCTACGGATGTTTCAAGTTTTATCAAGAAGGTATAAGACGTGATTTAGACTTCCGGTTAATTTGTTCAAAGTGACTATATGAAAATTTAAATTAATTTATTAATCAGAAAATTAAATTTTTTCATGCCTTGCATTTAGCTGATTTCAAATCGGTTTCATATCGTCACTTATGCGGCATAAATCATATTAGGGCTGAATAAAATAGCTTTATAGGAGAATATTTTCACTAATGATGATTAACCAATATGGTTTGTGTAAAATAACATTAATTTTAATTTTTAAGTAGAGGTATGAGAAAAAAGCTTTTCGATTTTGAGTTGTCAATACTCAATATAATATATAATGCAAATACCTATAAACATCGATAAAAGATTTAAAAATGGTCACATAATAATTTTATACTTTGACAATATTATATTATATGATATACCTACCTATACAATGCGTAAAGACTTAAGTTTGATTTAATGGACAAATCGTAAACGTCATTTTACTAGCTGTATTATATATTCCGGAGGATTGTTGTTTATTTTATATTTCATTCATTTTGAATGTTGGCCCATAGTCCAGTAACGTTCACGCGGACACCGTGGGCACAGAAACAAAAAATGAATAATAATAACATTATTATAGGAGAGATTTAAATATAAGTGACCTAATATAATATATCATTATGTTACTACGAATGAAAAACACGTGAATACTTATAGGCAGCATGTTTTAATCATAGTTTTATTTGTTTTTTTACATGCCGTTTGCATTCGATTTTATTTTAACATCTGTTTTGTATCTTCAAGAAATGTTTTGGACAAAAATATTTTTATTCTTTTGAATTTTGAGTTTAGTAACTAAAATGTTAGTATTATAATAATATAATTATGTAAAAGTTTCGAAATGTACTATTGTATAAAACCATTACAAATTATTATATTAAACATGTCCACTGTAAACCGTTTATAAAATCATAAATTAATATGTAATGAAAAAATACATATAATATAACAATTGGAGTGAGTCTATTTAATATTTGCTTTATTGTTTTTTTTAAACATTAAATTTTAAAAATTTACCATACCATGTATTTTACCCTAATAGGTACGTATTTAACCACATTTATTAATTGTACAGTGTACACAATACATATACTTAAACCTATACCTAAGCAGTTCTATTACTTAGTAAACTATATGGATGCTTAATGGCCTTAATGTTGATTCATATCTAATTATATATAATTAATTTTACATCACTAAACATTTTAAATTTATTAAGCCTAGTAACTATATACTAAAAAAGTTTTAAATAATAAATAAATACGTCGTTATTATAAATAAATAAAAATTTGTCACTTGACGGTTAAGTTATTTTTGTTTATTCATACAAGTTAGGTGTTCATAAATTTGGATGGTTCACCCATTATATCATAGAACGGTATCATAGTTTTATGCCAAGATGAAATAATAAATCCATACATTAATAAAAACCTTATTATTTGTATTTAATTAACTTTTATATGGAAATTCAAAAATAACTGTACTAAAATAAAACAAATTTTGTGTTCTCGATTATTTACAGAATCATCAATTAATAGTTTCGTTATTATACGTATGGTATAAACTACGGGGCATTATAGAAATAAGCAGTCAAACTTTTTATATTAAAATATTAAATACTCTTTAAGTTTCGTTTGTGTATTTACTATTTTGTGAATAAATTGTGCGCATAACATATTTATGTCTTATTTACTTTTTGCAAAGAAAATGTTGTTTCCTTTTTAACCTCTGTTTGTTCGGGGAGATAACACAATTTTATCCTCCATATATATCAGAATAATACTCGTTGATTTATATTTTATTTGAACTTGCGAGACTTTAAATCATTTGTGCGTACTTTTATTGACCTTTCAATGTCTTAATACGGTGTATATTATTATTTATTTTTTAATTTGCGTGTAAATGTGCTGTTTTTTTATAATATAACTAAACTGTAGTGTAATTATAGAGTAAAAACAATTTTCATCTGACCATTTAACCACATGTTCACGATGTTCTATACAGACTTATAATACGAGTACCTAGTTAGTAAAAACCTATATACGTGCTGCGTCTATATTATATTTTGTAATATTATTATGTTAATTAGTTGGGATACATTTGACTTCTAAAGTTTCTTTTTGGTTTGTCGAAATACTTAATTGTAGATAATAATTTTCATAATATATATTCTTTTTGTACTCGGACATTTATACGAAACAACAATCGGTGACGGTGAATCACTCTTCATATCAAATCTGTATCACATATATAACTACTTGTAATATCATACACCCATCGTAAAAAAACTGTTCAACATATAATGATATAAAATGCTAATTGATATAATATACTCAACATCAGTGCTATATCGATGAAAGGTATAGTTCGAAAAAAAATGTCAAACATTCCTATTAAATTATTTTCCACCGAACGCGTCTGAAAATATATTATATACATATCATACCGCTGCAGATAGGTACCTAAATCGTCGACCAAATTCGGTTCGCAGCATCCGTAATGATTCCGAGGGTCGTCGACGTCGTAATGGCGGCGCATTGGCTGTGCGGTGGCGGCGGTGGTGATGGTGGTGGCGGCGGCGGCGTCGGCGGCGATGATGAATTCACGGGCACACCTGAGGCGGGCGGCCGTGTGTCCTCCCTCCATATATACACGCACACCGGTAAGGTCCGGCCTCGGTATCGATTCGACCTGTACGGCGCCCCCTTGAATGCTACCCGCCGCCGCCCACGCCATCGGCTTCCGACGCTCCGGCGTCGGGAAAGGTATTACGGCCGCCAGGTAAACACCGCCGCCGCCTGTGTCGCCCACTCCTTTTAACCGTCCCCGCTACTACTGTTTTCCTCTTCGCCGTCGATCCTGAGGCGCCGTCTGCTATTCACTCGGCTCTGCTGCGCGAAATGCGTACACACATATATATGTGTGTGTGTGTGTGTGTATATTATAAAACAGTCACACACATATCGACAACACGTGTACGTGACCGTTACGAAGGCGGTAGTGTACGGTAACGGCGAGAGTGAGGAAGTGAGAGAGTATGAGAGCGAGGAAGAGAGGAAGTGAGAGAGCGAGTGTGTGTGTGAGGGAGAGAGAGTGAGAGAGAGAGAATGAGCGAGTCTGCTGCAGTCGTCGCACAGTATTATTGAACGTAGTTCTGAATCGTTTAGCTGAATGTTAAATATGCCCACATAGTTGTGTTTAGCTGTATCAATTATGAAAGGTGACAAAAAAAAATTGGTTCCCAACCGGCGAGGTATTTATTTTTTGACATCCCTTCCATATTTAATTGAATCGAAATGTTGACGTTGACCCTTGTGGCGTTGTTGCTAGCTGTGACATAAAAAAATATCCATTTATTATTATTATTATTATTATTACTATATTATTATTATTACACTTGACACTTATAATAATTAGTTTTAATGTTAAACGCATCTTTGAGTTTTGGAATAAATGCTGTCATATAGTTTTGAAAACTTGTTACATTAATTAAATCGTTTGAGATACGCGACTCAAAGAAAGAACCGTAAATTAACGTGGTTGTGTTTTTATTATAATTTCTTCTCCGTTCTTATTATCTTATTTAGTACCTGTTTTAAACTCTTTTATTTATTATACAAAAACTAGATTTCCATTTCTATACATTTTTATTATCCGAAGTAAATTACCAAGGGATATTAGTTGAGTACCTACTTACAACATTTATTTTTTTTATCTACTTTAGAATAACTTAATATTTATAATATATTCGTGTATAGTTTGAAATGGTACCAATTGTTAAAACTATTTAAACACAGTTTGCAGTCTGGTCGTCTGTAGTATATTATGTAATTGTAATTAAAAATACAAAATAAAATGTGAATATACACGCCGGATATAAACATTTAAGACATATCAAAGCAAATATTTATTTTTAATAAAATATTACCTTTATACAAACATCAAATTTCAAATGAAACAACAAAAGTATATTACAGCTGGTTTGAATTTATAAAGAAACGTATTATTATAATCGTTTTTGTCATCTCGAGGGGTTTCAAGTGTACGTTTATTAGCTATGCCTGTATAGTGTATATATATATATATAACCAGTTGCGATGGAACGTAAACAAAAATTGTTTTGGATCATCACGGAACGTTTAAACACCGAATGCCAACACCACCGAATGATAATGTAATAGACATTTGGAGAAGTGTACAAAGTAACTTTTATAGTGTAACTTGACAAATAATCGTGATTAAATAACATATTCACGGAGTTGAAAAGATTTGTTTATTTATAAAATCAAAACTTTAAGTGTTGAATTCTTTATTTTAATGTTTTGTTATTCAAGGTTTAAGCTCATTTGTAAAAAAAAAAAAACAAGATAACTGTAGAATTTTGTTTGGGGGGGATTCTTACCAAAGCTATAATTACTAATTTTAAACATTAATTATCTAAGTTATAGGTTAAGATATTCTTTACTTCGTTCTTAGTAATAGTTGTGTGTACAATTTAATAATTATTAGTTGGTTGAAATGATGCAATGTATCGGTACAAAAGTATCTCGCTATATCGGTACGTATGATTTTGTAGAGGAGACTATAATATCTTATACAGAATATACCTAGTAATAATAATAATTAATAACTGTAAAATTATGTTTCGTCGCGGCGGCGGGGTTGTGTGCGCCGGTGGTGAAGGTGAAACTGCGGCGCACAGGATGTGGATCTGGCGGTATCTCGTATAACAGATTTTCAGGTGTTCCCATGTGGTGGTTTTTAAGGCGGTCTAAAAATAAATCCCGGATACCCAATGGACCCGGCGCATGCGGTACGTGTGGCATATATACAGCAGCACACCGCAGGGCCAATTATTGTACCAGCTCACACGCATATAATATATATAGGTATACAAATTACCAGACAAGTTATTCGTATACGTGTTGAGTAATCCTGACTCGGGGAGAAAATACACACCGATATTCGGACACACCTGGATCGTAAACTGCTTAACTGCAGCCTCACACTATTCGTAAATAACCTATAAATATACATCGATAGGTCTGCTGCTGCCTTTAAACGGAATTGACTGCACGTTCGGAGCACATATGGCTATACGAATTGTCGTAAATATAATAATAATAATATAATATATGTATTAAAATAATGTATATACACGCAATACCTACTAAAATTTTAAGTATTTTACTCGTACTAGCTGCACCGCGTACAACACTAGAAATCGAAATAATAAATTCAAATTGCAGTTGGCGACGATGGGGATTAGGTATAATAGTGTAATATTGTTAAGTATGATTTTACATATTTTACTATTTTTTTTTTTCGTTAAATAGAATATAATTCAATTGAATAGTTGTGTTTTTTTATTCATAATGATGTTGCATACTTTTTAATAAAAATCATGTTTCAAATAACGAATGTATATCTGATATTTATACCTATTCATTATTGTTATGTAATCCAATTTATAGAACTTAATTATTTTAAGAAATAATGTAAGTTGTTTGAAATGTTAATTTCCCTACAAATGAGGTAGATATCTACCCTGTTACATTAAAAATTACTTTATAACGAGTTGATGGAAATCATTGTAAATTTTTAACTGCAGAAAATATACCCACATTTTATTGAACTATATATTATGTATAAAAGTACCTTTGAGACAATTTTGAAGTGCCACAGTTATAAAAGTACATACTAGAACTCCATATTAGTGTGGCATTGTTCGATGATAATAATTATGAACCGTACAAAAAGAAATGTATAATAGCTAGTACAGTGTGCATTATGGTTCAAGTGAAATCCAATACGTGACCTTAATTATTTCGATCTATTGTAAGTTCATGATTACTGATAGTAAATATCCGTCGTGAATAAAATAAATTATTTTTAAGAACTATGACAGTTATTTAAGTTCTAAAATGTTAATAAGTAATAACGTATCGTGTAGCACGTTAAGTTTTATTTCATTTTAGTAACATTGTGGTTTAGCATATTTTATGAAATACCTTCTTATTCATGGCGTATATAATTATTTTAAATAACTGTTTATACACAGTGAATCACCAAACATGCTTATTCTCTTTTTCATCTTCGACAAAGCAGTTATTCAAAATTTGATTTTTGGCAATTTTAAATATACCTACTTTTAGATTTTTGTATTACTTAAGGGGGTGTCTTGCAGAGATTCAAACTTCTGTTATTTAAATGACAACCTCTATTTTCTCATGCAAATTATTTGGCAGATAATTTTTCTAAACATTTTAAATTACGAAAATTCAAATTCAAACGATTGGTTTTTGAGTTATTTACCTTTGTGTAGAAATGATTAGAATACGGTTGATCGTTGATGATAATGGGTTTGAAGATACGAGGGCTGTGGTAATATTATAAAATATGGGTAATTTATCTATTAATATTTAAAATTTATAAAAAAACGGTCCAAGTATAATAAATACTAGATAAAATATTACATCTGTTATGTATTTTTGTTAAACTATTTATAAAGACTATTATCTTTAATATAGACATTTTAATATCTGGAAAACATCTTTTTTAAATTTTGAATTAGGTACCTACTATCATCAAAATTTTCAAAAAAAAATATCACTAAATAATTTAAATTATAAAAAAGGTTTCTCATTAAAAAAACACATGTTTATATCACAACAGGACACTCTTTAGTAGAATGAAAAATCTCAAGAATTTGTTTAAATTTATTATTAAATGAAAAATTGGGGCGAGCATGCTTCAACGCTCGGCAATTCTTCCTATATATATAACAGCGAATTTCGTTCAATTTATGTATTGTATTATTTTCACAAGTCACATGCAGTCTGTTAATAACTTATATTTTATAGAATTTAAATCAATTCAATTAATTTTAATTATTATAAAAACTCATATTGCAGCATATACTTAAAAACATTTCTCGTGATAAATATGATTTTTGATTAAAATAGTGTACAGCATATTATAACGATAATTTACTCTAGTAGAATTAGAAAATAATACGCTTGTATTTTTCTTTGACGTTTTAATGAACAACTTGCATTTTGGTTTACTACTTTGAGAGCACGTATCAGAGATCCGTCGTGGATATTTCAACTTTTGACAAATTGAGGTTGCACCGGCCGACTGACAAGGCGTATTAATCGCGAGGAAAGCGTCTCGACCCCGCCGATGCCCACACATTAATATTACGTATAAATAACCATATAATATGTGTAAACGTCATAAGGGCGTTAATTTTATGCATAATAATAGTCATTAGTTTTTTTATTCAATTTTTTCACCCCTCCATCTTTAACCGCCGCTATAGCTGGGTCAGAGTGATTTAAAGCGAACGGCTCGCACCTTTGACGGGCCTTGCTCACTGTTCTGTAAGACCGTGATAATTTAGAGAGTCGTTTCGAGTATCGAACATTTTCGAATAATAAGAACTCATCAGTTTTGTGTTTACCACAAAAGAGACTCTAAGTAACAATACTTGTACTGGGGCACAAAAGTTTTTTTTTAACATCGCGATGACGATGGCAATGGTGTAAGAGGTCGAGGAATGAGAGGGAGAAAAAACCGTCTAGAGATTAATAGTCGCCTTTTGCGGAAAGCCGAGGGAAATGGCTAGCTGGAAATATACCCGTAAATAAATCACGGGACAACTACTGTTGGGAAATTCACCAGGTTTTTGAAAATCTTTTTCAGTTTTTTGAAGCAGAAAAAATAATGTAAGCCAGGTAATCCAATTGAGTCTCCGTTATTGATTAAATACTACTGTTATTCACTGTTAACATTTTCGAATATCTCGGAACCAAGGAAATCTTGAATCCTAATGTATATTTTAAAGAAATTTTCTTTTCCTTAATAGTACGTGTTGCCTTTTCCCATCATCTACCGACATTTTAGTTACCTGGTCATATACTGCGTCTTTTACTATGGTTATTACTTATTCTTGCTGTAATTATTTTATACTGTGCATATTATAATCTAATGGAATAGTTTACAATACATCGTTTTAAAGAAGAAATTAATAACTTGTAAAAATGCATACATAGTATATATATAGGTATATTGTTAAAAACAAATTGTTTGTATTACCTAACAAAATATTTTTTCTATATTGTTTTTTTATAACTGTAATAAAAATTGTGCATTGTAGAATAAGTAAATAATAACTTGAAACTTTAGGTTTAATTGTAATAAAAAAAAAAATATTAAAGAATATTTATATCTTGTACAAAATATTTTTTAACTTTGTCATAAATTCATTAGTAACAATAAAAACTAATGTTATTAATTTCCCTTATGGCGCGCACAATTTACCTTGTGGTCCCAATTAAGCGCGTTTAATGAAAACGCTATTAACGTACCACTAGGGTTTTATTATGCTTAATTCTAACACCGAGATTAAATTTTTTTCACCTGAAGTTACTTAATACAATATTATTATGAAAAGAGACGCAATGCGGGCCCGATCTCATTACACACCCATGCGGGCTCACAAAATATTAATCTTCATAGGGGAGCTTCACATATAATCTCATTCACGATGACACACTATTCTGTTTTTGTTTTGTGCTCGTATCGTTTTTTACTTTTATATAAAAAGTAAAATAATGCTGGATCTGAAATAGAGAATATTTACGTTTATTTTTAAATGACTCGTGGACAGGAATATTTCGACTGAGTGTAATTTTTCACCTGAATTTTTGGCATCGAATGACTATATTTTTTTACAAGCGCGTTTCGAAATAATAATTTATCTCGTCACCTCGCGTTTCGTCACCTACACGGGTTATTTTTTTTATTTTTTGGTTTTTTTTTTATCCTACATTCGGGTTGAAGACGAAGAATAACTTGGTGACGAGTTATTATTATTATTTTAATAATACAAAATAAGTACCTAGCCAACTTTTAATACAAAATTAATAAGTTATGATGTCCATGATGTTAAATAATTTAAATTCAAATTTCGTCTAGATTTTACAAACTTTTTTATGTATTCATGACATACATAATAACTTAATTATAAAAATATGTATTTATATTAAAAGTCAAAAACATTTTACACATTATTATTTATATTTTGTTCTAAATTTAGTATTTATTTTGTTTGGATTTTATCGAGGATTTTATAGGATACCTATTTGTAGAATAAAATTAAAATAAATCAGTTCCTATGAATGCGAATTAAGTGACTAGACTAATTCCTCGCACAATCTATTAGAAGGGGTATATCGATGACTTGATTTATACATACTTAGAATACAATTAATAACGATAAAAGTGTAGATGAATAAAATAAATGAATAATATATTTTATTCGGACAGTTGTAGTTTAATTTTATATATTTAATAATAACATATTGTTTTTTAATTTTGCTATAAGTATGTTTTCCACACATGTGAAAAACATTTTAGTTACACGGATCTTATAATATAAACATCAATAAAACCCATTTATTGAATAACCGATTATTTTATTTTAAATCATTGTTGTAAGTTATAATAAAATAGTATAATACTAAAAAAAGCGCTTTAAAACCTTTAAGTCCAAAGTTCACGATAATTTATGAAAATGTATACGGTTTTTTTTTATTTTGAAGTACTTATTTTTATGATATGCGTACATATAGGTAGTGTAATGATCGACGTGTTGACGATATTAATAATAATTTGACTTTATTCAATGAAAACATGTCAATCAACTCGAATTAGTAGGTGTAGGTACTATAGTAATATTATGTACTGCATAGTGCAGACGTGCAGCACTGAAATGTAACGCCATATGTCTCTTGTCATATGTTGCATGTATAAACAGGTAAAGTAGCCTTAGGAAATTCTCTCTTTATAAAAAAAATTGAAATTATTATTAACATTAAACAAATCAATATTTAATTTGTTTGGTATTGTTTTATACGGCAATTATACATTTATTAACACTTACATTTTCATATATTATTATTATATGTACCTAAATTCCCTAGTTAAAGCTCCTATAAAATAGTAAATACCAACATATTTTGCTTGCTTGCGTTGCTTGCGATGTAAACCGCTGATCCAGGTTGTGAGGCAGGCGGTGCAGGCTATATCCAATGCATCCAGATAACTGTGGCCTAAGATTTTTAAGACTTTATAGTGGGGACAATTCAAATGCGCAGGATTTCTGAAGCAATGAGGTGGTTTCTTTTAGGACTAAATATTAATATTACAACAAATAGCTGCAAGCCGTCACAAAATAATGACATTTCGATTAACCGTGCAGTAGATCGATCCTGTGTATCGATTCTGTCGGTTCATTTTTCCGGCTGGGGTCTAAAAAATTGTATGGCATAAAATACGTTCATCAGTATACCCGCAGTTTTAAGCCAGGTTCACACGGCAAATAAATTAGCAAGTATTGTTCACAACGATCAAACATTTTTTTAATCAATTAGGTATTAAATGATCGGGGCAGCAACTTATCCATCATATTCGTAGGGGAAGGCAAGCGGCCTAAAAAACATAGGGGTAATTAATTTGCCACGATGCTTATCGACTCGCCTCGTAACTTGGCAATTGATCTACAAATGTCCACACAAGGCTAGAGTAGTTCGAAGCGAGTTAACAGGACTAGGGTATTATATTTGACACACATGAAAAAATTAAAATAATTATCACAATAAATTATATACATATTATTATACGCCGTTTATTTTCGTTTACGGGGATTAAAGAACAGTGGACTGCACACGTGTAACACGGGAATTTAGATATGTTCTATTTCCAATGTACCTACCGATTGATTTAGTGAAACGTTAAAAATTCTAAAAACAGATTTGAATTCGTAGACTTCCTCACATTTTTGGTTTTATTCCTGTAAGCTATCAAAGTTAAAGAAATTAAAATTTTTTTATATATTTGAATAAAAAATAAAACAGGCATACTTTCAGGTATACATTACGACAAAATCAAATTATTGTTTTCAGTATTGTCGGTTGGTAATATAATAGGTATGTATATTGTATTATATTATTAGATAATATTAAGTACAATTAATGCACTAGAATTCGTCTTGAACGATTTATTCATACATACTACATAGTTTAATTTATATCTAAATTATGAGGATCTGTGTCGACTGTTCGGATTTTGTATACGATTCGTTAGGTTTGCATATTTTTATATAAAGTACCAATTGAGAAAATAAAATACCAGATTTACTACTATTGTAGAATATAAAAGTGTAAGGTGAATATGCATTTACTGTATAACTGATCTTGACGCGCATGTCAAAATATTACATACCTACCTACCTATATATTATTATTCTTATACATATAGTTTGAATAAAAAATGTCATCATGCTTTCGAGTTTGAAAAATCCACGCAGACTTTCAATTTTGAAAGAGCGTACTGCACTCTAAACACGGCGGCGGCGTATGCATAATGTTGTTTTAAAAAGAAATTCGGTTAAAACTTAAAAGTCATCTCGTTCGAAATCGTATTTAACGACAAACCCAATATTTCACTTGTCGTCGCGTCAAAAGCCCGCGTGAGTGTCCCGTTTCCGGAAACGGAGGAGTTTTGACTTTATATAATTTGATGTTGGCGGCGTCGTCCAGCCCAAGATAGACGCGATGCACATATACCTATACCTATATATAATCCAAAAGTGTATATATATACAGACAGAAGTCGACTTAAATGGCGGTGCGCCGCGTGGTTTTTTATTGTTTTACGAGCCGGTAACAACGGGAAAAACCGAGAAAAAAATAACGCTGCAGACGGGGTAGGAAAAATATTCTCGTCGGCGACGACGGCGGCGGCGGTGGTGGCGACGACCCGCGCACCGCCGGGACGAGAGGAAAGTGTACGGTGGCGCCAAAACGCGAGATTTATGACGTTACAGCGTTTGCGGAGGGGCCGGGTGTGGGTCTAGTTGTAGTCGAGAACGCATAGAAACGAAAGAAAGAAAGAAAGAAAGAATGGGAAAAAAAAGAGACGTAAACGGAAAATAAAAATTTTTCGTTTTCCCGATCGATTTTCCCGCTCGCTGTCGTGCCCCCTCATTCTTCGTCGTCGGGCCGACCGTCATCCGCGGTACACGCACGCATCACACTCGCCGCTCGCGCCGCCACCACGCCATGTGCACCGCACACGCATAATAATAATAATAATAATAATAATAATAATAATATATGAATCGCTGTTAAATTGCATAATAATAATCCGGATTAAGGTTTCGATAAAAGTAACATTCGGCGCGCGCGTCTCAGGTGACTGGGTGTCGGCGGCGGCCCGCACGGGGTCGGGGGGAGCTTTTAATAATTATCATATATATATACAGCGCGTCCGCATAATAATAATACGCGCGTATATAGGGGTCGGACAACAAAACAGCTCGGCGGCCGTTAGGGGACGAAATAAATTATTATAAAATCATATACACATATATATGTATATACGTAGCGTGAACGCGTATATGGCATATATATATATATATATATACCTACGTACCGCGGCGGCGGCGGCGGCGGACTTCTCTTTTCGGCCGCGCGCTCGCGCACATACATATATTATATAATAATAATATATTATACGCGCCGCGGCCGCGTGTGTATATCGCATCGGACGCGGTGGATTAGACGCGCGCGCGTGCCGCCCCCTTTTTTTTTTCCATCGCTACGATTTTTATTTTTTTCGCCTACGTGCGTTTTGTTCACCGCCGCCGCCCGCTCGCCCGCGGGAACCGTTGCAATAACAAGTACCCATTGTGCGGCTGTCACACTATATATTCGCGCGGGCGGCTCACTAGCTGCTTGCCGCGCGCGCGGGGTAACTCCTTCAGTGCGCTACCGCCGCCGCTGCCGTATAATATTGTAGCGCGAGCAGCGTTGTATGCGTGCCGTGTACATGTACGTGATGCGTGCCGTATATATATATATATGTACGTGCTGCACCCCATCGAAAACTTACCCCCGAGGCAATAGGCCCGCGCACCTAAATATAAATACATATACGTGTTCGTATGTGTGTGTGTGTATATATACGATATGTACTCGCGCGAGAGTTGTGCACTCCCCGAGCCGCCGCCGCGCTACCGGAGTTACCGCGCCGTGAGAAATCTGTGCGCGCCGCCGAGCCGACCGGCCTATAGTACATTATACCCGTCGCGTCCCGGTACCGAACATACAAAGTCTCACTACTGCAATCGACGACGACCTACCGCACGCGCCACCGTGTTTGCATATTAGGATGTGCGGTATTTGCAGGGTTCGCGGCGAAGTACAGAGTCGTACGCAAACTATTCAATAATATTATATATATATATATAATGAGGTAATCTCATTTCGGAAACTTATTCGAAACACGAAATAGGTATCTTATGTACCTATAGACATGAAAAAAAAATGATTAAGCGGTGTATGTACATAAGAGCAATACGACAGTACCACAGCTAATGACTAATATGATGGTGTACATATACACTTATATATACTGCACGATTTATACACGAAACGTCGGATGATAATACTGATTTAGACACTATGTACTTAGGTATTAAACATTAAACAATATAAAACTCAAACCACTTGGTTGTTGAGTTGCCAATAGGTAATTAAGCTAATATAATGGAATTGTAATAGGAAAGTTGATTTATACATCATTATTTAATATACATATAAATTATAAAAATTACTGTTGTATGAATAATGTTTTCTGACCAGACTACTGACTAGTATGCTATTGGTGATTATATATACCCATTGGTATAATAGGTGCCCATTAAAATTTAAACATTTAACTAAATTTATTTTATATTTCGTTAAAAAAATATCAATCCTCAAATTTGATCGACAATAGTGATAAAAATAAAATTTAAAAATGTATGTAGGTACATAAAATAACAGAATATGAAATATAAAAATACATATTTCAAATGCATAACCTAACCCATTTCGCCCAACCCTAAAATAATGATACACGCCATGTACATTTTACATATTAAATTATAATTCATAGAATTTGGGAAACTAAGATTGCAGCAAAAAGAACCGATTTATATCTTACGAATATATAGTATTTTTTGAATATAAAGAACTCGTAAATAGTCGTATAATATATTGAACCATTTCGATTAAACTTGATTACTGATATTTCATAACTTTAACAGACACATTATATAGTGTTATTTTAAAAGGTTTATTGCTTTCTGCAGTCCTCAGAATGGGAACCACATACATAAATTAATACACGTTATTAATAGAGTAACAAAAAACAATCGAGATTGTACATACTATTATTCGAATTCACGACAAAGCGTTATTAATATACGCGAACTATATTATAATATTATACTTTGTCGTTTTGTTTGGCGGTACTATATTATAGTATCACCATATAAAATATGTATTCTATACAACGATAGTTATGCTTTGCTTGTACATAATATTATATACCTAATACCAATACCTATACCTATCTGGTACTTATACTTATTAATACTATAATACAAAAACTTTCACGAGAAATATTTTAAAATTTAAACATTTTTATATCGGCGAGGGGGATGATAGTAATAATATAATAATATGACGTACGAACGCTTTCAAATGCCGTTTGTATACAGAGTGTTTGTGTGGTCGCACAAGAGCCGCAGGTATACGTATATTGAAGAGAGGCGAGTAAAACAGTTACACCATAGCTGATACCATCTCTAATAAACCAGCTCGCAATAATTTAACGTCCATTAATTACAGTCTAACTATATATACACGGCGTGTGCTATATACATTATATATACCTAAATGTACAATTTATAATAATAATATATATAATATGCACTCGCAGTATAAAATTCACACGTGTAATATATATCTTGCACCGTATAAAAACGGTTATTTGTTAAACCGAATGTAAAATATTATATAATGTATATTAACTTAGTGTATATATATATACACGAGCGGAGCTGGTATACATACGTGCACTGTTTATATATATATTCAAACGCACATATCATTATAATAGTAATATATTGTGCATCGTATATTACGTAGGTATATGAATTTATAACAGCAAATTGGCGTGTTGCACAATATTTCATATAATTGTTTCATCGAAATGCGCCACGACGATTTGTTTTTGAATTGCGGCTGCCGCGAACGATATTTCCGACACCTTATTTTGTATTTTTTATTATTATTGTATGCATAATATTATGTACAATAGAATTAACGCTATATTAACTCGGATAAATATAATTTTGAATATTGCTGTATGCAGTTCAGGACATTATTTCGTTTTATATTTTGTTTGATACGTAAAAGAAATATTATAATATTGGCCAGTTGCCCGACCACAGCAGCTTAAAGTGCAGACGATTTTTTCCATGAATTAATTAACTAAATTTTCCGGATCGTAAAACACGTAGAAAATGCTATGTTACGAATAACGAGAAAAGTAAACTTGAAAATGGGCGTAGCTAAAAATCTCACCCAACATTAGGTTTATTGTAATACATCTCTTCTCATAATTTTTATTTCTACTGAGATATTATGCAAATTAATTACAATCATATTATATAATGAAGACATGCATAACGAGAAATTGTATTTGACATATTGCGTATTAACCGTCGTCCGTCGTGTTACCATAATATTATAGAGAATAGACCTGCAGAACAGAGCATGCTAATTCAGCCAAATGTAAACGGATTTAGATTTTAGATTTGCACAACAATTTTAATTCGATTTTAAAAATTGCAACGTGTCTAATGTTTTAATTATTTTGAGTAAAAGGTTAAAATTAACTATTAAGAGGTCATTGTTAGCACACTAATTTTTATTCTCTCTCACACTGTCTCTCTCACTGACCCGGCATGACAAATTGACAAATATGAGTTCAGCAGAATCAATATTTTGTTGTTGTACCAATTTAATATTAGAGTGAATTGACCTATTATCAAAATTAAAGCGAAGGACATAGTCGTGTTTATACGTATGGTTTTTACGATATTTAAATTTCTATGCACGTTATGAGTATGTAAAATATTATATAATTTATAAATGGATATAGATCCCGGAAAAATTCAAATAACGTAGAAAAACGTTTTTATATTTAAATTAGATAATAGATCAAATGTCAATTCATTCTTATAATTAAAGCTAAGAACACAATATTGGTTCTACTAAACGCAAATTTGCAATGTGCAATGTGCATGTGAGTGCAACTGCAAATATAGTGCGTTGACAACTTAGATAATATCATTTAAGCTTCAATATAAAGTATAAAAAACCTAAATAACTATTATATATTTCTTAAATTAATTTTTAACTTTTTACTTGAACTGTTCATTGAACGTCACAATGTTCCAAACATCAAGTCAATGTACAATATATTTTATAAGTTATAAATGTTATAATACAATGAATTGTATACCAATATTAAAATATATATTGTGTAATATATCTTTAATGTTATTAATTTTTACCATAAAAACTATTAAAGGTATTGATTTTAACGCTATTATTTTTTTTTTCAGGTAAGTCAACAAAAAATCAAGTATGAACAATTTCGTCGTGATAAAAATAATACACAGGTATATAAGCATATTTTATCGTATCTATACATAAACAATACATATATATATATAATACCTATCTATGAGCTTACAATTATTAACATTACAGTACTATACTATATTTAATTACTATATAATATACTATACTAAATAGGTGATAGGTTATTCCGATAATATACATACATTTCAGTTTACACATTAAAATATTATATATTTTTGTATGTTTATCATGTATTCGATCGTTCATTAAACGAGCAACGTTATAATAATATATAATACAATTAAAATTGATCACCGGTCGTTTATTATTGCGAAATTTTCATTAAATAAATATATTTTTTTTTTAATTCGGCAGACGTTGCTTGGTCGTGATTTTTAGACGAGCGGGAAACACTAGAGTATAATATTAGTATCTCTTACACGGTATACATAATATTATGCAAATCGTTGCAGTTGTACATATACAACCGATAGAGGTTTTGTATTGTTGATGTCGGGCTGATCGTTAACCCCGTTTTTCGAATCCTCACCCCATACAAAGCCAGTCGGTAATTTACCTTTCGGATAAACCATCTGTCGACTTGTGCTCTATCGTACATATATACGTAGAATGTGTATAATGTGTGTGTGCGTGTGTGTGCGTACATGTCTGTTCTGTTCCTATGCACACTTGAATTCTCCCTCTCCCGCAGCAATTCTCTATTAAGCGTATATAGTTTCTCTTCACCATATTATATACGCGCGTGTTCTGCCCGATCTCCGGTCAGCGCACTCATCATCCGTATAGCGCATACATAACACATACTGCTGCTCCCATATACGCAATCCTTTGATTTTAAAAACGCCGGTGAAAAGAGCAAAAGCAGTTATGTTAGCATATAATATGTGATATTAGCGCGTATGGTATAATAATATATAATATTATAAATTATACTGTAAGCTGTACTAAACTATATAGACACGAAAACATTATTATTATTATTTTTTAAAGTGCCTCTGCAGTGTATGCGTTTTTTTAACGATCCGTTACGAAAATAGAATTTACGCCAACCCGGTGAATATAGGTGTACTATATTATACTACGATGGTGCGTCCGAAAGGCATCGTAAAAACTATACTACTGGCGGCACGAAGAAAATAAAACATTTCGCGGTCCGGGCGTAAAACGAAACGCAAAAAAAAAGAATTATACACATATATTTTCGTATTATAGTGGTCATTAAAATACGCATATACCAGGATGTATGCTAAGGGACTGCTGCTGCGGCGGCGTACAATAATCGAAATTGCGCACGCGACAGGTCTTTATACGCTAATTAATCATATACACCCCGGAGATGGTTCTTCTGCGTCTCGGTGCCAACGGCAATGGATGGCCACTATATACACGAGGAGAAGTTTATAAAAAGATCCGTTTTACCGGCCAGGCGCGTCTCGAAAACTTTTACCGTAAATGCGATGTATATAATAATAATATTATTATTATTATATAATATGCTCGTCGGAAACATTTTCTGAATATTATTTATTTTGAAACTTGACGGCTGACAAAGTGAAACATGCACTCTGCGCTAATGCCAGCACATTTTTTTTTTCAATTACGCTGTAGCTAGGTATATTATAATATGGTATAATATAATTGATAACAATTCCATATACTGTATTTTCAAGCAGTTTCCGCGAGTTCTACAACTATCGTGTTGAACTGTGCACATGAACCGTTCTCTATTTTCTTACATGGCGACATTTCAATGCCCATACATTTTGTGTATAATAATTTTATTTATTGTGTTTCAACAATAATAATACATCTTCTTTATTGACGTTTTAAATTAAGACGAGTTTAATAAAAGGCGGCTATTGTTATATATAATAATATACCAGCTCCTCCTATCTCATAGTAAACGAAAGAACAGTCAATTTGAAATTATAAAAATCGGATTAATCATTACATATTATTATTGTGACGTATCAGTTATTGTTTTCCATCACCGCATCGAACAGTAAAAAAAATATAAATAAATAAATAAATAAATAGTAATTTATGTTTACACGAAACATATGCACACATGTTTGGCCCAGTGAAATAAAGCAAACATATTGCAGTTATTCACTCGATAAAAAAAGTTAAATGTTCTAACGAATGTACTTTCAAAAACTGCGAAAAATTTGGATAAAAGCCCAGACCTTTGTGTGGTGTACGTTTTATTGTTAATATAGACAAAAAGGTGAATCAAAGGTGTAATAACACAAACACGCTATTTATAAACTATACTGTTATTGACCATACAGAACGAAGTGTCAAACCCATCACTGCCGTAGTGCCAGCAAACTATACAATTCAAATATTGTAAAACCTAATGAAGAATAAACCATTTATTTAATGTATATATATATATATATATATGTAACTAAAATTGCAAATGATAATTTAGAAGTTAATAAAAAATAGGAAGTGCATAATCGTATATTATAAACAATATAATTATTATTTATAATTTTTTTTTTTAATTAATCGTGTATTCTTTATATTATTTTTATTGATACTCAAAAGTTGGCTCTAAATAATAACGTTTAATACAATTTTCCTTCGCGAACCTATAGAACAAAAATTGTTTTTTTATATGTCATTAAATCGTTTATTGCTTGGCGTATATAGAGCTATGTTCAACCAAAATAGTTACGAGTTACGTTTTGTTAAAACAAAGCAAATGTGTAATTCGATTTCACACGAAACGATTGTTTGTTCCACATCGGGTTCCTCTGGTAATTTTCTTTTTAAGAGCGAATGAACTCATACATGTTTGATAAAAAAAACACCTGTTAGTTTCTCTCACTGGAAAATGGTTTTTTCGCTTAACTACCTATTTTACATTTGTATTAAATTCGGCATTTAACTATCCACGAATTAATGTATTATATATAATATAAATATATAATAGAATATACAGAAAGTAATATAAATAATTCGCACTTGAATTAAATAAATAGTATTTATGTATATTTTTCCAATGATCAATGAATTTAATGAATATTGGCTAATAATCATTATTATAGTAGGTACATAGGATGTCAATTACTGGTACTAATAAAAGTATTATACATACACGGCGATTCGCTAAAAATGCTTCATCCTATTTTTTCCTATAATAATGAATTTATTCTTCGAGTTTTTAAACCTAAGTACTTGGAGATCATATTTTTTAATTTTCGAGATTTTTCGTACTATTAAAGAGTGTTCTGTAACGATACAAACTTTTATTTTTCATATATATCCCCTTTTTATTGTTTTGAATGTAATTATTTTGTGGATAATTTTTTTGAAAATGTTATTGTACCTTAATTCAAAATTCATACGAGAAATTTTTCCAGTTATTAAAATATTTATTTTAAGTATATAATAGTTCTTAAAAATGGTTTTACAAAAATTAAAAATTGATGGAATATCAGATCGAGTATTATTTATTATACTATAGGACCATTCTTATTTCTTACCAATCTTACAAGTTATAAATACTGTTTGATTAGTAAAAATTTCCAATATATTCAAAGTGCTATCCCATATCTTCCAAGCATTATCACTTATTAACCTTAATTATACATAAAGTTAAGCTACTCGTTTAAATTTTGATTTTAATACGTCAACATGTTGAAAAAAGTGCACTTTCAGAAAAATGTCCCACTAAATAGTTTATTATATAAAAGAATAGGGTTGTATTTTGAAAAAACAAATGATTAGATATTATTCACAGGACACTAAGTATAGGAATCAAAATCTCGAGAATTTGAAAATATGATCTATAAGTAAGTATATACAAACGTTCAAAAATCAGATTTTAAATAACTGCATGATTGAAGAATAGAAATGTAGCTAGAATGCTTGATGAATCACCCTGTATAATATAGTCCTGCAGCGGTGCCGAATACATATATCTAGTTGGTTGGTATAGTTATTAAATAACGTGTCACACCTTTTTTTTATGTTCTGACGCCATTCAGTATGCGTTTAAAATATATATCCCATTGACATATACAGACGTAATTTAGTTTTTTCATATAAAAATTGTCAGCTTACCTCTGAGTATAAACTGTGTTAACTTTCGTCAAATACACAAACACACACAAATGCGAGCCTTGCACACAAACTCTATTGTACCGTTCAATCAATAATGATCAATTAAGATAGGTTTTCTTTGACATCAATGTAAGTTAATTATTTTTTTCCTGAAGAGGTAGCTAGGTTAGTATCTTCGTCATATAATATATTATTACTTATATACACTTATATATGCTACCTCCACATACTATATTTTTATTTTTTATAGAGAAACATCCATAACTATATACTCAATTTTTATTACGCATCGATGGGCGCGCTTGTCATTTTAATATATGTTATATATACAATTTATTGCTTCTATATAATATAGGGTACTCTGTAGCATTTATATTATTATTATACATGCATTTTGTGAACAATGTATTCATTGTTGAATTTCTTTTGACTTTAATTTCTTTACTAAAATATTATAAATATGGGTACCTATATACCGCCTATTTAATAATAATTGAGCAAAAACTCGATGAATAACTTATTGTAATTTAGGATCATCTATGTTTTTAATGATTACAATATATTTGTTTTGATATTTTAAAGGAAGGGTCGTCGTATTTTATGTTTGTGAATCAATTTCAATGCACTTTTCTTTCATATCAAAGTTTAATTTTTTTTATTAAATTTGCATCGTTTAAATCGCTGGTATTTGATCAATACTATCAGTTCAACCGACCATACCGGCTGGGCCTAACCGAGGCGTTGTTTGAGGGGTGCTCACCCCCTGGACATTTATTTTTTTAATTGTTTTGCTCTCCACTGCTTCTGCATTCCTCTCTCGTTTCTCCCCATCACACCCGTTTGAGAGTTCTTTTTTCTAGTAGGTATGGCACATGGTACCGTTGACACAACATTCAAACACATGCTCGTAAATACTAAAAAATGATTTCTTGTCTGGTTCCACTATTGCTGTAGTCTGTAGAAGTAAAATTTTAGTATTTTTAAGTATTCGTAATTTCAGATGAAGAAAAAGAAGTTGCATTTATTGTTGTTCTAATTATAGGTCTACAGACTACTCCACATTATTTCATAATGTTCGTTAATCGTTATTATTAACAATATTATTATGAAATTTATTTTGTCTCTTATAGGAGATAAACAATAGGTTCTTACAATTTGTATGCACACATAATATCGTGAACTATTTCAATGTTTTTGATAGTTTAATGACAATTCACATAGATTTGAGTATTAATTTGTGAGCATTAAAATATGTATTTCCCGAAAAGAGTATTAATTAAAACGTTAACCATATTTTTATAAAATAGGCGAGGACTCGGTATTCTTTTTAATTGATAAATTGGAGTATTTTTTATTATGCTCAGTAGGTATTATCGTTGGTTATAACTTATAATCAATGATATTATATTGTATGACGCAAAAGAGGTGAATGCACCTACATAGGGTCGGTTCGGTAAAGGGAACAGGGTGGGTAAGTGCGTTAACAAAATATATTATATTTATTTTTTACGATTATTATTATTGTTATTGTATTATATATTATTATTATTATTATTATTATTATTATTATTATGTCACCGCCTCGCCACCACTGCACCGCCCGTATCGCCACGACTACTTAATACCGTGTGCGCGTCCCCCCTCGCACGCCCGTCCGGTCGTCGAGCGACACCACCACCGCCGCCGCGCCTGCACAGCTACCGCGTCGACGACCGCACTGATAAACGGCGCCGCTTTATTACGACGCCGTTTCGGGACCAAGCAGTTAGTTCCTTTCCTTTGTATGAGCGTCTGCCGTCGTCGTAAGTGCATTTTAACGGAAACGAGGTTACGACTCGACGGCGGCGACGGACGCGGTGGGCGTCCTGCCAGGTGAGATAGAGGTGGGTGTCCCGACGATTGGTTACAAAACGAATGATAATGGCCGACACCTGTTCCGTCCCATTATCGTTCGTCCGCGCACTATTACCTGTATAGGATCTAAATATTATTATCCTACCTAGTACCTATTAGGATGGGCGTTTGCCTTTCGATCTCCTTCGTAACACTTCGATATTCTTCGTAATTATTACCTATTCGATCTCCGTCGTAATACTATTCGCTCTCCGTCGCCGTTTATTATAGGTACCTACATTGTATTAAATATCATTCGGGTTCAATGCCAAACGCGCAGAGCGGGGCTGCAGTTCGCTCATTATCAATAAATGCCGAGCTAATTATACATGGTACGCGTCGCCTTCAAACGTATTATATATTATTAAATTACATATATTTCACTCTACCTACTCGGGACTCCTCCGTCGTCGCCTTCCGCTCACACGCGCTCTGTCTCTCTGTCTCTCTCTCTCTTTCTCCCTCTCGCACACACACACTTTTGTCCGCGTGGTTCGACCGGGGAGGAGGGGAAAAACAATAAACTTCATATAAAAATAGTATATTGGATTCCACGCGCGCGCGCACACACACGCCGCAGGTCCGGTCCTCGCCTATATGATATTACTGTATACACCATACGCAGTGCGCGCCTGCAGCATCGTCATCTCCTGTTTACCTAAAAACCGTGTGCGCGGCGCGTCGTCGTTTTTAAATAGATTTCGGTGAAGAGAGGAACGTCAGCTCAAACGTGCGGGCCACACGTACGTATATATAATATTATACATTCGAAATATAACCGTCGAGGTGGGCCCCTCGAAAACCGTCGGGAAAAAAATACACGTAGGTGCGCATCTCCGTGTATAAAATAATAATAATAATAATAATAATAATAATAATATACTGCATACATAGAGCGGTGTAACGGCGGCGGCGTGGTAATTAACGGCGGTCGGTCTGCCGCCCGCTACAGGGAGCCCAAAACGCCGCGCGGCTACTGCCTTCGCCGCGTTTACCTGCGATCGGTCGCATTTTGACGACCATTGGGCCCCCGAGGGATAATTGGCGGAAACCTGGCAATATAGGACGGCGTGACCCCTCCCCGGCCCTTCTACCCGTCCGCAGTCACTGTTGAGTGACACGCACCACTTGAATCTCTTCGTCGCCGCCGCCGTTAGTTCGGCCATTACCACGATTTCTTAACGTGTTCAGTTTTTTTTTTCGTCCGAGTTTTTATAATAAACGACCTCGATAATTATAAAACCGACTTGACGTGTAGTCGACTTCCCAATTAAAATATACATATATTCGGCACTATACAGCTTTTGCTCCTCTCGTGTATTTGTTTTATACATATATATATAATAAGTGTGTATATCTTACTTGTCATCTTCCCCTTTCTCTCTATCACTCTCTTTCTCTCTCTCTCTTACCCATTTTCTATCTCTACATCTCTGTATATATACTCATTTACCACTCGGCCTACTATAACATGTATACCTACGCTGCAGCGACTGTCAACTGCGTAAACGATAGCGACGTAGATGTATATACGAACGCGTCGACGTCTTGGTGTGCTGAGTATTGCGGACGGGTTGAGCGGTGCGCATCCAAAACATTTCACTGCAGTCATCTCTTTAATACCTACTCGTCCTGCCACCGCCGTCGTGGTGGAGCCCTTGGAGGTACTTTAATGGTACTATATATAGGTATGGTCATATATCGTATATAGGCAGGCGGTAATACGACAATTTGCTCATAATTTGCAGTACAGTGACAAGATGCTTTACCCTGGCACTCCAAGGCAAACATTTTGACTTGAAAATTGTTTACTATTTGTCTTTTTATTATGTACCAATTGGTTAACTTTCGAAAAAGTTGTCCAACCACACTGCAAGTAACTCATCTGTAATGGTCATATTTAGGTGCACTGAAGCAGCTATTACACAGGATACTGTGTGTATACCTATATGTACCTATATGTAATAATTATTATACCTATTGCATTTTCCGTCGAGTTGACTACAAATTACACTCAGTTTGTTAACTGTTAAGAATTTAAGACAAAAAGTATTCACTCGTCAGCTCTATATGGGTACACTGTACAGGCTAAACCAATAGATTATTATTTCATAATGCACGCAAACGAAATTGCAAGATTGAAGATCTAAGGATATAATATCATTACACGCTTTAATATGTTCATGGTCGTTTCTCCCGTCTCCCATGCACGTAAATTTTATTTTGTCATCAAACACTAATAGTTCTATCTCTGCTGCTGCTGTTTTATACGTATATCTATTTGTGATATCCGTATTGGTTTGTGGTAGAAAGCCACATCATGCATTACGTAAATTTGTTAGGTGCTAGGTGCTAATTTTTAAAATTATGAAACTTGTATTTTTTACTTTTTTATTTCCATACTCTGCACATGAATAATAATGTGCAGAGCGTGGTTGTTTTTACCTTAGTTCTTTCACGAATTTATAAAATCTAGTTCAATTATTCACTGTGCTCGAAAACACATAAGAAGTAAAAAAATATATTTATTTGGTTGCTGCCGGTTGTATATTATACTATTTACAGGATCTACCTATACGCATTTCATCGTTGAATAAAATGTTAATAATATACATTTTGTACAGTTGTATGAGACGACTCCCTCGATATGTTGTTAAAACCATATAAATACTTTAAGTGATTTGCTTTATTTCATACCAATTTATAAATATGTTGTTGGTAGGTATTTAATATTCCTCGTCGGATGTGTTTTTTATATTACCTTAAAATTTCAAGAAATATGAGATTAAAATTACAAATAGTCATATCCAATTAAAATTGAAACTAAGTGGTTTTTATTCGCACATAATATTATAATATATTTAAAATGATTACGTTTTGATGTTTTGTGTTATAATAATAATTATTAGAGACAATTTTTGACGGTAATTACTCATATTAAATGCTATACAGAGAGTTACGTTTCAAGGTTTTATCATTTATTTGCATTTGAAAATTGCGTGTTAAAACCCCGTGTTCCTAACGCTCAACGCATGCCCGCCCGTGTTCACGTTGTTTTTTATGTGTAGGCATCTAATTTTTTTTACATCTATTTTATTATTATTATACGGCACATCTCGGCAGTTTCGTGTCAGTATCTGGTGTTTTTACAGATGTTTTATGGTTTTATTTACGTTCAACGAATAATATCCTAATACCGTTGCCTATATTATACTGTCCCCCTTTTCGTTCGCATCTCGTATATACATGTTATTGTACGATATATTATATAATAATAATAATAATAATAATAATAATATATCGATATGCACATAATATACCTACTACCGAGTACACGGTATACACACATGTGTACATGATACACACACTCATGCAATAATAATATATATTTATTGGGACGTACGACGAACGCAGATTTCCAACAAATTCGATAGTAGATTAAATAACGCGTGTTGGAAAACATACGAACTACAATAATAATATTATATTGTCGAGTTATCGTTTACCGCGAGCGTATAATATAGCCCAATACGATTTATTACTGTGTCAATAACGTTTTCGTAGAACGTATTAATATAACATATATATTTTATTATTATTATTATTATATACGTCGGGCGTGCGTGATGGTGTTATTATTGTTATTTTTTAATCGAACTAATTGGAACTCCCGCATCATCGTCGTCATCATCATCATCATCATCATCATCATCATCATCATCGCCGTCGCAACAGTTGTAGTTGTGCAGTCTGTATTATAACGATAGTAGTAATAATTGCTATAATTTTATTATATACGTATAACACTATACACGACATTTCAACTCGGCTGCGTCGTCGTCCTACAACGTCCCACGCGATCGCGCCCGCACATCGCATCCTCCCGGAACACCTTGGACACCTCTGCTCGAGAGTGTTTTTTTCGTTTCATTTCGTATCAACGAGTTTTGCGATATTAAATCGTAACCGTAATGATAATAATAATAATAATAATAATAATAATAATAATAATAATCATCCCGTCGCCACGGTCGGTCAATTAGTATAATATTTGTATTGGCCTTGGCGGGTTCACCCGGTCGTCCGCCACACACGTCGACGACTGCTACTGCGACGACGACGACGGTAATAGGAAGAAACAGACGGAACGGGGGCAGGGGGGACAAAAAAAAAGCGTGTATATAAAATTAAAAAAACCGCGAACCGACGAGAGTGGAAAAGAGTGACGCGCCGAGTGCGTGTGGTGGTTATACGTGACTCCGCCGTGGACGTTATTAGCGGTATATATATATTATAATAATAATATCATACAGTACGGTGTGTAGTTTCGTTTACTCATTTCACCTATTGCCAACAACCGCCGCCGCCTCCGACCACTCTGTCGTCGTCGTCGTCGTCGTAGTCGAGTACATTATATATTATTATTATTATTAAACTGTAGCGGGACGGCGAAGGGATTTATTATTATTATTATTATTATTTGTGTGCGAGACTCGCGAGTCGACCTGTTCTTCTGCGGAGGCGGCATAATATAATATTATTATGTACACGGTGTATATATCATATATACTATATATTACACTGCGTACACGCGTGTTTTCGTGAAGGTTCGAACTGCCTCAAACAGTGTAATATATTATTATGGTACCTACGCGACGTGTAAAATTCTTCCATGGACCGCGTGATGAGCGGAAAATTTTAATTTAAAACCATCGTCGCCGTCAGTCACTGGTTTTTATTGGGCGATTCGGCGCGTCAACACGTGGCGATAACCGTTATTGCGCGCTCGTGTAACAAACAGCATACGCAGCCTTATTATTACGGTCCGGATGAAAGGTTCAATCGTTTTTAAATTTAGACGCCATTACACAACGGCGAACGGTCGGGGCCCCGAGTTATTTTCGGTGACCGCGATATTAATACATAATAATATAATACATTTATTATAAAATACATAATATTATGTCAGTCCTCCGAGAACTTCGCAAAAATAATATAAGAAACAGAATAAAATAATATAATACAATACAAAGGAACATATTATCTAAAATGCATGTTAGTATATGTAAGCCGAGTCCCACAGGTGCAGACTGTGGCTGAGCAACTGGTCCTCGCCGACTGTAGCGTGTTGTCGAGGTTTTACGCGGGGTCCTTTCTTCCTTTGCGACTCATCAATGCCTAGCTACTGCAGTGAGTTTAAGGTGGTCTGACTTTTGAACACCATGACTTTAGTTTGGCCAGCACTCAAATGTCCTAGGTGTGGACCGGTCCGGCGTGAGCTGTTAGACTATAGTAACCTTATACATCGTTTATCTTTGCTATACCCATTGGCATATACGTCAGGGGGTGTTTTAGATGATGAAACCTCTAGACCATATTTATTTGAAAACTATACCTATGTAAGTACTTTATGATTCAGCCAAAATACGTTGTCATAATATGGTCCTATTTCATATTTAAAAATATTATTAATATGTAAAAAAATTGATGACTTCTACTACAGATAGTGTGTAAGGTCCCTCGCATGATATATTTAAATATAAAAAAATATGGTTACGCGCTTACTATTCTATAAGGTAGTATTCGGATAAGGATATATTTATTTATTAAGTCAGTTGCATGTGACATCGCTCTGAGAGCGTTGTTTACAAATCAACGTATGTTCATACCTATATAATTATAACCATTGTGTTATTCCTGCATGGTTTGTAGAATCCATGATAAATCTTAGTAAAACGATAATTAGATAATAATATAGATCCTATATAATGTATATTATGGTATGCACCACAGTATATATTATGCTCTTGCTCTAGATGCGGTGTTATAATACATTGGTATTGGTAGCCAACAGCTGAACAGCGTGGTTTCAGTTATTATGCGGGTGCGGGTCAAGGTGAGGATACGATGGGGCAAAAAACAAAAGCACGACGTCACCGTCGTCGTTCTGTACGAAGTGTTTACGCCGCTCGACCCTTTGAAGTTTGGATAGTCTACTGCCTACTTGTCTAATGTCTATTATACCGTTTAAATGTTGCTATAACCACGGTCCCTGTTATGCAGTTACCATTTATAAAACCACATCTACCTCATAACTGAAGAAAGGTATTGAACAAAAATGTATTTTATTTTTTAGAGTGTATACGGGCTGGGCCGTTGATTACAGTTAACAATCAAAAATAACAATATAATTACATAAATGTTCTAATCTAACAAAAACATAGGAATTTAGTATGTTAGTCAGTTATATATAATACAATAACAATTATGTATATTTCAGTGTAACTCTAGACCAGTGGTTCTCAATGGGGGGGGGGGCGTCGGGCGATAACGACCCTTAGGACAAATAATATGGCTGTAAGGGTGTTCATATAAAAACGTTGTACGTGGTACGAGCTAAAAATAATACATGCTTGATAATCTATATATACCTAATAACTATCAGTAACTATTAACTAATAAGTATTATGCTGAGCAATAAACTATAATTTATCTTTGATGATTATCAAATTTATTATACTTTATTATCTTAACCAACCTTTTAGTACACTGTTTGATTCGACCTGAGCATGTTGTGCTGATTTTCGTTAACGTTGTTACCATTTCAAATTTAATTAAATAATATACAGTGGGTTAAATCCGGTTAAATCGGGAAAAGTCCAATAGATGAAGAGTTAATACAATTATTTTTTTATTCAAAAAATCGTGTCTACCAAAACTAACAAGCCTTGCAATATTTTTTTGAAATAAACCTATTATAAGGTATACAATTATAAATTGATAACAATATTAGGATTTTTTACAAATCTATAATTTAATTAATTTACATGTACTATGAATTTATAATCATACAAATCATAAACTCCCTTCCCATCTTTTTCCCCATACCCTGTATTATAGAATTTTCACATGGGAGGTGGTAAAAAATTGATTACTACTCAAGGAGATGGTTATTTAAAAAAGGTTAGAAAACATTGCTGCTCTAGACCAGGGATGGCGAACCTTTTTTTTTTTTTAGAGCGTGCCATGAAAAAAATATTAAAAATATTATATTTGGTTATATTATAATTTGATTGTATAATTATTGTATTAGTATAAAAAGGTTAGTTTAGATTATTATAGGTCCTATAATATTATATATTATATAATATATAATAGTAAAAATTTTCGCGTGCCCATAAAATCTTTTCGTGCGTGCCACCTTGGGTACGCGTGCCATGGATTTGCCATCCCTGCTCTAGACTAATGGCTAGGAGGAGGAGAGCATTTGAGTATATTTATGTTTATGTATCTATATGAGTATATATAGGGTATACATATAGTGCTTATATATATATATATACGTATATAGTTTTTAATCACTATGGCACGAGGAGGGACAATTTCAGATATCTAATGAGCTCTTATGTTAATTTTGTGAGCGAAGAGTTTGCGTTCGCGTAAGGGAAAATAAAGTAGATTATGTTTCGGCTGGGGCAGATAATTTTATTGGAGAATGGATATATATATGCAGTTATAAAGGGTGGATGGTAAACAGTTTCGAGGGGAGCTCGAATAAAAATAACAGCGTTAGTTTTATAATTTTAAATTATTCGTATTGACCTTTATTTCTCGGCGATAAAAGACTCGGCGTGCTATGCCTGGCGCGTGTTTGAGTTTAATTCCAAGTACATCTGTATATAGTAGCATTAATGTATAATATATTATAATGTGTTGATTGTAGGTATATATATTATTACATTTACATACATAGGTATAACATGCCGCAAATAATATAGCAAATGCCATTTACAATTCATTATAATATAAATCCTTTGACTAAACTAAAACAGGATTTTTAACGATTTTTAATATACCTAAATAGTTAAATACCTAGGTAATGAAATAATGGAAATAATAGAATTTGAACTTATTTAAATTTTTTACCGTATTTATTTGATCCAATATAATACGTAGGTATATAGATAGATATTAATTAACCTGTACAGCATAATAAGTCGATGTCGGAATAAATTAGATTTATTCAGTCAGTTGATACTTTACTTGATCGTTAATGTACACAATATTGTATAGTATTACAGTACCATGTCAGACTTTGTAGCTTTTAATTTATATAATTTTTAGGTAACGAATAAGTCGTCTAAATCACTTATAAGCTATATATGGGTACCTACGTTTCAACTCGCTGTGACAATTAAGTGTACATTTCACTTTCGGTTTAATTTAGCTGCAGGTTTATATTGAGCTAATTGAAATAACGATGTCGGTATGTTTGTCCGGGTACATAGGTATATTAATTATATCACTTTTTAACATGTTACTTCCGTTACACAGTTATTTCAGTATAATAGTCACCTACAGTTTTCTTTTGTGGTCCTATAGTTGCTATATTATAATATTCTGAACAGTAGTCATCCCCGTAGGAAACTATTCATACGAATTTCTTCACTGAATCATAGTGATAAAAGTATTATACATTGTCATTATATACAACACGATGTAATATTATTCGGTAGATATTTACGAGTTATAATTATTAGATACCTATACTTATCGTTTTTATCGAATGCTCGGGAAATAGTTTAAATAATTATGTATATAAAATTCTTTAATTTCAAAATGTTATATGCTAAAAGTTTCATAATTTTGGCATATGCATACCATATCAATAAATTAATATACAGTAGATAATATATATATTACTACAGTTATTATTAATATACATTTTGTAATCCCATAGGTATAATATTATAATAGCCAATAGGTACCTATTACCAAGGTATATACTTTATTGTGCCGTTCGTTTCATATTACACAATGTTAAAATGTGTATGCGAATACGTTAGTGTATAATATATACGTTTGGAAATTGATTTAGGCCCAAAATATATCGTTGACTCGGGCAAGAGGGGGAGAGTTGTCAATTTGTGGACCCTATTCAGAGACAATATCACCCAATGTCAACATAGGTGACGCGGTCATCAAGCTAATTTTCCCCATATGCGTGTGTACCTTGCAGATCTACCTTACACACAATAATGGATAGCTTGGGAACGCGTGCAGCCCCTTAAAATCCATAACTGGCGGCTGTATAATTTAGCCCCAGGCGTCGTTATATGGGCACATGTTTGCTCGACCCGTTCTTTGTTTTGTAACCTATCCGAATCGTGAAACTAATAACGGACGTGTGTGCTCAGTCGATCACAAAGGGGTAGTTTTTACACACTGATTGCCGGATTGCTATAATACATTATTATACGATGCAAATGGATCTTTTTCGTCGGTGCAGCCAGCGGCGGCGACGGCAGTGTTCCTCTCAAAATACGAGTGTAAACAAAAAACGGATTTTTACACGCCCCCGCCACACCGGGAGCGTGTGCAGTTCTTAATGCACCGTAAGTGCGCTGAGTTGTATAGCGGCGTAGTTTGGGGAGGTGGGAGAGGGTCGTGTCACGTAACTTGTCTAAACTCGTCGGAGAGCTTTTTTTTGAACACCCATAGTGCTGGTGATGGTACTTGTGACGCCATCTAGTTGGCCGAGTGCGCGTAACCGAAATCGCCCTCTGGTCCGTCCCGCCGACGGGATTTTTTCGCATTCTTTTCACCGACGACACTAGATAGCGCCGAGTGTACGGGATCGTGGGTATTGTGGACCCTTGATGTGTCAAGAGTTCGACGAAAAACACTAGAAAAAAATCGTTTGCCACTGTAGTCTGTAATATCACACCATAAGGTATCCAACGTGTTATTCTCGGGAATAAAATTTTTCTTAACCATGACGAAAATATAGAACAATAAATGTATAATATATTATGTCCAATTCTTTACAACGCATAATTATGGGTTGCATAAACAATAATTATGAAGAATCAATAATAGCAATATGGTTCTTTATTTAAACACGATTTAGTGGGCGAAGATCGGTCCATTAAATGTTAGTCCAACATTAAATCAGTACAATTTTTAACCCAGGATGTAAGTGGTAAGTCAGTAAAAGATAATACCAACGATGTTATATACCTATTGCAGAACATTATCTAATGCGCATTAAAAAAAACATTTCACGTTAGAATAAACGTTTAATTTGCAGGTACATAATATAAATTTATTTGTGTTGCTGAATAATGTTGACGAACGCCTAAAACAGTCACTGTAAAATCTCAGAACGCGTGTACATTTTATGAAAAATAAGTATGATTTTATTATGAGTTAAGTACTTCAAATACGGCGTTAAAGTAATGTTTTTTCACGGTTGGCTACTTAGGAGGGGGACAAAAAACAAAAATTTAAAAATAATGCTGTTTTATACAACTTGTTTCGCTTGCTAAATAACGAGAAAAAAAATCAAACTTTAGTCAACCGAACCAAAAACAAAGGGGGTTGACGACGCAACTGTTTTTTTTATTTTTAAAGACTATGTCTTTTTTATACAAACATCCTCCAACACCTTCACCATTTACACAACACTGTAATATTATAATATTATACACTAACGCCGATCACCGCTCATACGCTCTGTAGGTTGTGTACCTATACATCATATAATAGTGTATAATAATATAATATATTGTGTGCGTACGTGTTTTTTAAACAATTTATGCAGATGCGTATAGTATTATTAATCCCGCGGAGTGTTATTAAATAATGTTCGTAGTGATTATCGTTGTATACACTGTCACGAGTCATTAGCTGGGTTTTGGGTGACTGGACACTATATACATGTATATAATGAATATATGTACATAGAAGCAGGGGGCCGGTGCACGCATGTCTACCTGAAAGGGATTTGTGGGACTTGTCGAAATATTACCCGACAGCCGTGATGAATATTATGTTATACCCCCCCCTAATCCGTTACAACGGAGACCGTAATCATTTTAATATACACCGGATATATGTAGCAGGTAAAACGAGGGACGATATCCCACACGTGGGGTCATTTCTATATTGAGCCCAGTCAGCTTTTGGAATGTGTGTGGTTTCGTTAAAAATCAACATTATCCCCGGGTCGTAAATTTTAGAGTATAGTGTGAAAAATATGTGTGTTCAAATTATTAAAACTATTTTTATTGATTTTAGCACTAATATACACCAGTGCCAAAAAAAAAAAACAACCATTGCAGTTGTTGTAATCCGTAAAATAAATCCTGAACCATTGGCCTTATTCTTAGAAACATGGAGTTGTATACATTCATAATTCATTGCACCATTTATATTGTATATACAATTCTGTGATTGTTGAAAGTATGTTTTAGTCAAAATTTAGATAAAATATCAAATCGAAACACCAAGTCTTCATATTAAATGAAACCGCAATAAGATGTTATATATAGTCTATACATATGGATGATGTATCTGTTTATATACAATTGTCCTAGCTATTGAAAAAAAAAACTATTCGGCCTATTCATAATTTAACATTTTAACCTAAACAGTATTATTCCTGATTGAATTTGACATTTTATTTTGAATTTATAACATTATAGTTATTAGGTAGTACTGTATAGCACCTAGGTACTTACATTTTAACTGATGCCTGCAGACGGAGTTAAGGTCTTGGCCAATATTTAACAAATGGGTTTTATTGGTCTGAGTTTGGTTTACTAATAGATACGTTTCAGACTATATGTGTGGTCCAAATGTTCAATTGTTTGTAGTCTGCCGTCAAATGTAATAAATTAATAACAATAAAACAGTTTTACGTTTTGTAAGTATAGTCGTAATGAATGTATAGAAAGAATACCTACTTGCGTAGTTATGTTCCTATTGTGTCCGTCGGTATGTCTCACTGTCCTATCGATTCGTTGTTGTGGTTGGGTTAAAACAGTACATTTTTTTTTTGACATTTATCATCAATATTTACAATTTTCTATAACCGGAATAATGTAAGCTATGTTCAAACATCTGTTCCCTATTTTAATAATGGAATAATAATTATTTTATACTATATTATTAGAACATCAAAAATTCTAAATTAATAATACTACGATTGTGGCTTGGCGAGGCGTGGTCGTACGCCAATCCGCTGAAACGCTCTGAGTGTACGTACCGGCCGTCGTTGCTAGCTCCTGGATGGGTGACCACCGGGGTTTTTTGGCAACAAAATCCTTGCCACACATACATACGTGTTCCAATACTTACCGTTTATCTCTACAAACAGCTAATGGCCGGGCTGAAGTTCAATAAAAAATTAAAATAAAATAATACGATAAACGATTAAACGAACACTATTAAAACACGAGTATATCATTAAATAAAATAAAATCTTAATATGTTGATACATCAACATTCAATACTCAATGTAAAAATATGATGAATAAATGTATTTAATAGTGACCTAACGACTTTATGTTCTCTTGTCATTATTAGGTACATTATGAATGATAACATATTGGAATGGACAAAACTATGAGAAATACCTACCTATATTATATTTATGCCTCATAATATGTATATATTTTTACTCTAAAGTTTAAAACACATGTTATTCCTTAAATATATGTCATTCGTTTTCATAAATTGTAGATTAATTTTTATGTCTCTGTTATTCACCTATCAAATTCAATAACATTAATAAAAACCGGGAGTTTAGTACCTACGCACGTTGTGTATAGAATGGCTTTTTCCTAACTCAAATAATAATTTATAATTGTTTTGAGAATAATATTAACGGAAGCGTTGGTAGGTAGGTATGTGATTAATTATTAATGTAATATTATATTAAATAAACTAGAACCACCTGAATGCTCATAATAATAAATAATAATATTCTCATTTCTCGTATACAGCGCGTTCGGGATGATGATATAGTTTTCGATGCTGCAAATTTGTTAAATTAGGTACATAATATTTTATTAATCACACAAATTTGAAATTATCATGACGATCCATGTAATGTAAAATGTCGTATTATTATGTTTTTAGCTTTACCGATCTGAAGGTACGTAACCTATATGTATTTTATACCTTCAAACATACCATTTATAAACATCTTACGTGCACATTTCACTATACACACACACAATGTAACATTATCTCAAAAATTCCTCTCAAACAAGTTTATTCGCACGGGGGATAACATTTATACTGCAAAAGATTAAACAATATATCAAAACTAAATAACCGCTATCGGTTTAATATGTGAGATATTATAGTGGCGTTATTGTCGAAATGCTGGTCGATGTGTTTACTATATAATATAATATTATTAAATTCGATATTGCCACTGTCGCAGAGCGTTATAGGCCTGTGGGTTGGTCCATATACCGCTGTACCTATAATTTTTATATGTTTTTCGTTTTATATATTATTATTTTTTTTACTATCTCTCAGCCGTTCGTTTCGGTGATAAATTTCGTCGAGTCATTGGCCAAGAGTGTATCTCTGTACAGTGTTTGCATAGTGTTGTAACGTCTCGGCGGCCACGAAAATGCTGGTCGTGTGCGAACATTCGACATGACATGTGGAGCGTCACGATATCTTTATTTCATTTTTAAAAACGAAGTTTTTTTTTGTTCTCACTTTTCAAAACTCTTTTCATCCTAAATATCACTATACGGTTCTCGTCGTCGACCATCGTGACGTCATAATATATTAACACGCATAAATAATAATATAATATAAACAGAGGTATAATTCGAACCGTCGAAACGACGCAATCGGAGAAAAAAACCGTACCTATATTTTTGTTATACACCTGATATCATCTAGATTTTTCTGAGACCACTGCTGCAGCATTGATACACGCGTGGGGTTGCTGACCCGTCAAACCTCCCCCGAATCGAGTGTATAGTTGGGCCGATGACCGCGTGTGGTATTATAATAAAATCGTATACCGCATGTTATAGGGAACTATCAGCAAGTGCCGAACATGTGGCGTCCAGGTTAGGGCTCAATAATAATAATAATTGATCTCGCCGTCTCCGTCATCACGACTCTTCCGCTGCAGCGTGCACCTCTTCCCGCCACACACATAACATAATAATATTACAGCGACCTATATATATATATATATATATATATATATATATGGCGGTCGAACTGTATATACTATATACAAAATACATATATGCGCGCACACATACGCACATATATATATAATATACACAATTTCTGTCAATTTACTTTAATAAAACGACCACTGTTCGCGGCGGGACCTCCGCCACGGGCGCGCAGCGTGCCGCGTGTCGCGCCCACCGTTTACCCCGTCGCACCTGCCCCCCCGGCCACCACCTATGCGCGCTTGGAGACCGCTGGCTGTTGGGTGTTATCGCGCCGCACATTGCGTTTCATTATGTGAACCGCATGACGCCCTCGCACCGGCAGCGCGGCGCCCGCTAACGTCCGTCCGTCCGTCCGTCAGGCGCACATATATAATATTATTATTATTATTATAGTTTATAGACTTACGGGGCGACGAGGTGCCATAACGTGACCCGCCGAATGTCCGCCGCCGCCGCCGAATGCGTGTAGCGAGAGAAGCGCATTTACACGGTTCGTTCGACGTATTTGAGGTACCTATATGCAAGAAATAAGTTGGCCGGAAGCGACCGCTGGCCAGTTGGGGGGGGGGGGATGGGGCTACGTAAACTCGATCTTACGACTTCGTTGTTTTTCGATTTCCAAGTGTTCTGATGATTTACGAATTTCGTGACAGGATTTACCTGCACTGTTTACAATTGTTTGCAATGATTTTGAAAATGTTTAGAGCCGGTAGAGGATGGTGGAACTTCATACGCGTGCTCATTTGTGCGTTTTTACAGCGTGTAGGTAGGATAAGTGCTCCGCCGGATCTAAGGCCCGGAAGCATATACCAATGCAGTGTAAAAAAAATGCCATGATCCACGGCGCGATGTCAATGGCAATAGACTTGGCCGCCGCTTTCGCCCGGGTCTAGGTCTCGAAAGACTGGAATTCAGCTTTATTAATACTGAATGCCCATTAAAAAAATTTGCTTAAAATTATACCTTAATGTTTTTAAGTTCCCAGGGAGTACCTACTTTCTCTAAACATTTGGTCATGTTTATCTTAATTTATTTATTTCATCAAATGCGTAGTGCTATAGACAATGATAATAAACAGTTGGTGTACCTAATATTATATCCTTCAGAAAATATTATCGTTTCATTTTTCCCTCTAACTAAACTACTCTGCAGAGACAATTGTGTGTGGTATGCAGCAACGGACAACACTTAATTTTTACTCTTTTATTATGTGAAAAATCCAATTTACACTTTCCCTCGTGTTTTTTTATTTACTTATTTGTTATTGTTTCTTTTTTTCATACCAAACTTTCATAATTTATAATGGTTTTTATTTTATTTCACCGCGTTTTATCGGACTGTGCGTCCAGACTCTAGACATCACAAGATCAACGAAAGTAATAGACAATAGAAAATGATATCGACAAACTTTCAGTTTATTACTATACTCAATTTTTAATGGGACCCCCAACAGTTCGTATTTACTGTTTATCAGTAAAAAAAAATATAATAAATAGCACTTTTAAAATTGACATATAACTGGAACTGCAGTGGTACAAACAGATTTAATAGGGTGTAATTTTGAAAAATGAGCACCTAATTGTCTCTTTATTTACGTTTTTAATTGTTTGTTTTTTTTTTTAATATTACAAATTAAGCATAGCAAAAAGATCTACGTATAGGGTTTTTACTGAGAAGTTCGAATACTCAAATTACTTATGTACAACCATGGTAACCACCAAATTGCCTTGATTATAATATATTTGGAATAGAATTAGTTAAGTATAAATATAATTTATATTTCCATAAAACAAATAACAACTGTAATTTATTATCTTTATATATTTAATATATTTAATTAATACAATATGTAATTTTTATGCAGTAGCTTAATAAGTAATGTTCGTTAGTTCAAAAGCAATTTCCAGATTATCCCTAATTGCTCTCGTAATATTGCATTGTATCGAAAAAATTAACTTTGGTCATTATCAAAGTCAATAATGTTAGGTATTTAAAGGATTATATTATGGGGATCGTTATAAAAATGAAAAATATTTTTGTAATGCCCGTTATATTTATATATAACAGCTGCAGCATATGTTTGCGTAAGGTAGATTATTTTTGTTCCTAATAATAATAATAAAAAAAAAATGATTAGGAAAAGCGCATTGAAAATTATTGTTATTGGGATACCGTCATAATAATGGTCCAGGACGTTTATTAAAACCACGGATGTTGGTGGCGGTAAAACGGAAATAAATACAACAATTTTCATTATATAAGTAATAAAATTCCTTTTTTTGCACAACTGTTTTAATTGTGATTGTAAATTCGATGTATAACGTGTCCGTATTTCCTAGTCAAATAAATTAATGATGTTTAAAAAACTACAATATTGCTCAGGAGAACTCGTTTGCTTGCGTAATAAAATTAAACTCCCGGCTTTTCCCTACTTTTTATTAATCGATTAAACGTTAATTTTCACTGCACTGAAAACAATAACAACACAATGCCCGGTCATGGTGGTATTAATTTAACTGTTGACAACGAGTTTATTAATTTTTAAAAAAAAATTTATAAATGGATAACATGTCATCTATTGAAACATCTTTTAACTGTTTTAGGCTGCGTTAATTTTGTGTATAAACACGAATAACATTTATAACGTGTAATTATATGTTCAATGTAATTTATTGAACTGGGAAAACACAAAGTGATGATTAAAATAACACACCTACTACTTAATATATGTATTATGTGCATTCCCCAACTTATTGACTGGTTGGTACTTTAGAAAAATTAAAAGTTATTATACACTGTTTGTTTTTAAACAGGAAGAGATACTCACCCCATCCCTTCGCTATCCATGCTTTTACTTTAATTCGTCTTGAATATGCTTACAACTTCACTACACATAATATAATAATATTATAATAGGTACCTAAGTATTTATCACGCCGTGTAATATGCACTTTTTCAACTTTTTGAGGTGGTTTTAATTTTGTTTTAAAGGGTGTTGAAGTCGAACTCGTGCCTTTGTCGGACTTTTTTATGTGTCTACACGTACATATTATTATTAGGTGAGGGAGAAAACCGAGGCGAGTGGCGTCGGCGGCGGTGGTCTTAATATACGTCGTAAAGTTTACCGTCGACGTGGCCGCCGACATTAAGATAATCCGCGAGATTATGTATATTTTTTTTCCTTTTATGAAAAAAAAAAATGAACGCAAACTTATAAAAAACAAAAATCCCGTGTCGCCGGATAGAATTGAGTTACGAGAGGGCTTTTAGAAATATGAAGTTTTCAGAAGTGAATACAAAATACCTGATTACAGGAAGCACAGGAGGTGGAGGTGGTTATATAAGGTTTATGTTTTTATTTTGTTTGTTTGTCGTCGGGGGTCGTTAATTTGTAGCTGTCGTCGTAAAAATCACGCACACAACAACAATATAACGCCTGTACCTCGCGAAAAGGCGCGTAGGCGGCGGGAGTGAAGGGCTGCTGCAGCTATAGGAGCGGTGAAGAAGGGACGAGCGTGAAAAACAAAAAGAGTTCAATTTCAAGTAAAACGGTGTTTTCCCTATACATACACCCAGGCTCGCGTATGTGTGTGTGTGTGTGTGTGTGTGTGTGTGTGTGTGTGTGTGTGTGTGCGTGGCGTGTACGACATGGAATAAATCGGGATCAGAATTTTTATTGTTTTTTTCCTTTGCCGGCTCGAGGTGGCGGAGACGGCCACGTGTGCGTGTTCTGCAGTGTCACTTGTTCGCAGGAGACATTTAACGTTTTTATTCGAATTCCATTCGATTTTCAGGCCCGAGGTGTTTTGCTTATATATGTCGATGGCGAACTGTGCACCCACACATACACGCGCGCTCACTCGGGGGGTTTAAATCTTCGCCTGTTTGACGTTATTGGATCTTATACACACCTCGTGCTCACACACACACACACACACACACACACACACACACACACACACACACACACACACCCACACGCACACACACAAGCGCGGGTGCATATTATCATATGGTCGGGGAACTCCGGGCGAATCGAATTGGAAAAATGCGTTATCCGTCCGACACACGGTGTCTCATAAAACCAGCTATAGACGTGTATCGTCTTTACTGGTATAAAATATATATGATTTTATTGTATATCGATGACTTCCTGTAGACTCGTATAGGGTTTAGAGGACTCGTATAATAACCTAACCTAATACGATACGCTCTTTTTCTCTCACCTTTATTTACACAGACAGTTAACACATATTATTTTTCCGTTGTCGTTCAGGGTTTTTTATTATTATTTTCACTGCTGACTTTCACCACCCATCGATGTAAATCCGAACGACGCGTTAGCCTACGCGCAGCGATTCAGAACCATTTCGTCGTTCAATATGTTTTTCTTTTATTATTGTCGTCCATATAATATACAGATGCCAAGGAGAAATTTTATTTATGTTCAATTACGGCACCATAGTCTGCTCTGTTGGCCAATACATTTAAACGATTGATGTATGCAGTGTACTATATATACATGCGTTTCGACTTTCAAGTATTAAATGCTTATTGCGTATGTATAGTTCGTACTAGGATATAATATAGTGTTTTTGATATTCCTAATATCATTTTGAAGAATATAATTCCTTATTCACAATACAAAAATAATTTCCCCATTGTTTTATTTGTTAAAACGTTCAACGTATCCTATAGGTACATATTGTGTGAAGCGATGAACGTATATTGGTTTTACAATGACACATGTGATTATTTTTGTGCCTGTTAACACGTTTTTGATCAGAAAAAATGCTTTAATCTTTGAGTTGCGTATATGGTTATACTAGTTGAGAAAAAAGTAGGTACTTTGGGGGTTCAAAAGTAAAAAATTCCTTCAAAATAATTTGGAAAAAACAAGTTATCAAAAAACATTGATAATATATGTACATGAAAATAGGTACCTAAAGCGGTATTTATTTAAGTTAGTACCATTTATAATTATTCAAAGAAATATTATAGTTTATGTTTGGAAAAAAACTAGTACAACCTATAATTATATTACTAAAAAATAAATTCCCAATAGTAAAATAAATAATAATAAAACAACCTTAGAAATATTTTCTGATGAACCCTCCACTAAGAATCAATTTCCACATACAATGATTTATCATAGAATTAGGAATTAGCACATCCATTACTAGTGACCTACTCAATGACGGAGTACACACGAAATGTATTTAAAACAGAGAGAATTCACAGTTTTTTTTATTACATACATATTTTGGTGATCAAGATTTATAATAATTTTTATTCAAAACAAATATTTTATCATTTATAATGTATTTTAATACATATTTATTGATAAATATTAATAACGTGTTACATGTAGAGACGTAGGTATAATCCTATATTATTATCACTTATTACTATTTATATGGTTATATATTATGTATACTTATAATATTTTATTTTATATGATTTAAATTATTTTTTAAATATATTTTAATATTAAAAAACTAATAAATAATTTACATATTAATAAAATAGTTAATCCTAATTTGTATAAGTATAATAATCTTCATAATAACAATAATTATTGTCATAGGTATGTTCAATTTTAAACTAACTGAAGATTTGTTGTCTACCACTTTATTGACAATCTATCATTGGAGACAAATGAGAAGCATGAAAAGGTATTCCTTTTTGTACGGCCCATTGACTATATAGCTATCCCCTACTTCAGACATGTCGATAAAGTGAAAAAGATTTCCTCGTTTGATCCTGTGACTCAACTGCCAACTATTATAAAGTCTTCGATTGTATTAAACAAAAAGTTCTTGTTTTATATATAGGACCCGGATATCTTGACAAGAGTGTTCGTCTCCCCTTATTTTTAAAACAATATACCTTTACCGAACTGAAAATTTAACGATTCTTTATATTATGGAGCGAAATTTGCTACTAGACAATAAACAATTAACACGGGTTAATATAAATTAATCAAACGATATACGAATAACCGCATTCAATTAAATAATACCCTATGTATAGTTGGTGGGTCGAAGCGACTAAATAATCGTTCTTTAAAGCGCTTTTTTATTCTCTCTCTCTCCGCATTGGGTCCGACAATTAAATACAAAACGAATTATCAAAGGGTATAGGGATTTATAAGGGTTATAAGGCGTCTAGGTGAATTAGGATTGTTAAATTTGGTCCCATTAATTCGAGTAAAAGTTTCAATTTAAATCGGACACTTACTTTGTACGGTTCCGGTTGGTGACGGCGGTGGCTGCAGTGTGGTGGTGGTAGCTGAGAAGAGCGTGAGGGGGTGTGTAGAGGGCTCGAAATGTGGAAACCGCGAAACCGTTTTACCCTCCACCTCTCTAGCGTTTCTCGACATGTTAAAATCGTAAATACTGTTCCGCGCCAAAATAGGGCCCCAATAGCGGCACGGCGGCTGGCAGATTTCTTCAACCTTTATAGGGGACCTCGTCGTTGCGCACGTCGGTTTATATATATAAATTATCGTATATACGGTCTTTTATTAAGTGGCCCGGATTACATTGAGTACTTGTCATTGAACTTCCTTTTCGGTTGATGCGCCTTAAGCTTACTGAATTTATGCGACCATGTCAATCCTCCATGGGTGGATTGGTTACGATTCTGATCTTCCGAAAAATACATTAATTGTCACACTTTACACCGACTATTTTAGTATTATTTCTGTAACATCTCATCTCGCCGTTTGTTCAAGTGTTCAATGTTTGTTTTACCTTCTAAAATTACTCCATGTATTATATAGAAAACTCTGTGCACGAGTGAGGGCGATTTGTTCGGTTTGAGTCCACCATATAATATATTATAACCAAGTGCCCTGCACCCTCCGCGACCATCCGTCGTTCAGTAAGACTCTCGAAATTCACTTAACGACCCGCGATTGTGTGACCTATTGTCACAGTGGTGAGGCGGAACCCTAATCGAAATTACCAGAAGTATTATGTGTAGTATAATATTATAACATTATATAGTTCAAAACTATACTTGCAAGTCACAATTGGTCGTAGTGGCATCGATCAAGATTAACAATAGCGAATAGTTATACTAATTAGTGGTTATGTTATATTATTATTATTATTAGTTGTTACTTATTATACGTAAGAATTATGTTTAAAATGAAAACTTATTTTTTTAGTTATCTTTTTTTTAAACACCTATCAATAAATGGTAACGTATTACATTTAAACAAATTAACTAGACGCCATTAAAGTTAAATTGAAATTTAAAAATCGTAATAATATAATGCATCATATAATATAATCGTATGCAATACGAGTATGAGTCTTATTAGTTTGTAGACGATGCAGGTATACTTTGTTCAAATATGTGTTTAAGTTAATGAAGAAAAATAAAGAACTAAGAGAACGAATATTCTAGTATCGTATAGACATATTATGTAGTATAACAATCATACTAGTAAACAATTAATTTCAAATTCTTCTTCTAATAGTTAAAATGACAAATTTACAGTAACAACTAACAACCCTATAGCTAGAACGTATATTTTATATTTATATGCGTTCTTTTGATTGCAACTGTAAACCAAATGATTTTTTTCTTCTGTTATTTGTAGGTATTCTTACAAGCTCGATTAATTAAAATCTGTGTATTGACCTTATTCGCTTTCCCCTCCATGTACTCAAACTCAAAGTACGTATCGCCGCGCACAGCAGTTTTATCGTCAATTTCTTCAGGTTCAGATTTCCGTTTATTATTGTTGCGGCTAATGAATTCCACCGGGAGTTTATATAAGTACCAGAAATAATAACAATAATAAGACCTGCTCTTTATAAAAGACTACTCGATATGAAACAAAAACTGGGACGGGATGGGAAAAAAAGAAGTTTTTCCTTTGGATTATTATTAAATCTGGAGGCAAAAGGAAAATATTTATTTTCACTTCGCTTTTAATCCTACGCGAACTCGAAATGCGCTCTGTTATATTGGCGTCTCCGCGGGAGAAGTATATTATTATCGTAAAACTTTTAGCATTTCGTATTCGTTGAAACCATGGTTTTTGTGCACTCAAATTTTGATGTTGAGGAGTTTAATCAAATAAAAACGATACCACATTGTTACTGATAAATACATGGGGGACACGTGGCATTTGATATTTAACGGACTTTATCGTTGAATTTATATTGTACTATAGTATATACAATATACATACTGTACATGTACTTGTTTTCAAGTCGTTTCAATTTCATTAAATTACAATTGGCAGATTTCCTTAATCCGATGAATTTTTTCCCCCTATAAGATACAACCAAATACTACCGCGTTTGCCAATATTGTACCATTGCTTTCCGTGAGTACTCCGGCGTCGCTTTGGTCGGTCTTTCTTTTACATTGTTCTTGTAATAAAGTATTTCTGTTATCGGGTGGGGCGGAAGAGGATTCAATTATCTTTATTAAAAAACACGAAACCAAAGTAACAATCCTTTGTAAATTTTACGTGAAGTATGAAATCGATGGTATTACATTATTATGTACCTCCACCTATGTCAATATAATATCAATATTGTTATTATTATTACTGTTACTGTTATTATTATAATTAAGATATTTGTAGAATTTGTTTATAATATCATATGTCTATGGTCTATCACTTAATGATTTTGGGTCTCTGCCTGTATTGTCGTAGAAATAAAATAATATATAATTGAACAAGTCATAAAATGTTGGAAAATATGTAATACAATGTGAAAACTATAACTGCATCCGATACTGGATATTATAATGTTGTTGTCCTTTTGGTATTCCTGACTTAAGATACTTATTTAACATTTTAGTATTTGTAATTTTATCTAATACTGATAATTCATTTATAATAAAATTACAATCTTACAAAGTAAAATAATATACGTATTCATTATTTATTCAATATAATAGGTAAGGATTTGAATCATTAATTATATCAATTATAATATAATACTAAAATATACAGTGTATAATTACCGTAGTATTAATACATATATTATTATGTGACCTTACATCGCATTATCTTACTTAATACTTACATAGTTTTCAATAGGTACCATAATAATTATATTATTAAAAACATAATTTTGTTTTTTTGTGATTAGGTTTAACGATTTCTGTTTGTTTCCATAAGTGACTAATTAGTAATTACAATTTACAGTTGAAGCAAAACAAATTAAAATATTTCTATACACCTATATGATGTATATTAATGTTATTTTTTTAACGAGTTTATATGTTTTCATTTAGGATTTATAATTTATATGGTACCACTTTATCTAAATAGTTCTAAAATAATTGTATGCCAAAAGATATAATTTATTTAACTCTGAAAAGATGTCTGACAAATTGTATGCACAGCATGTTAAATTATAGTAGTCGTTTTAATTTTAATAGTTATAATAACATTTTTTAAACTTTTATGACTAAGTTTCAAAAAATAATGTAATTTTTAGAATAGGAAGTATGACGAAAAAAAAGTAGGTAGGTTACCAGCATATAGATGTACTTCAAATCAACAATATATAAAAATTAATAAGAATACAATTTTAAATGTTTGAATATTCTGATTATATTCTGGATTATGTTACATTAGTAACATAATTATTGTAGTTATAGATCTTGGGGAAAAGTGATCAGTAATTTAACTATACCTATTTTATAGCTAGTGAATAGTTTTTTTTTGACTCACTTTTAAAATATTTGTATACTTCAGTGACTCGTAAAAGTGTTTCCCAAAATATATAGTTTGTAATTTGAAGTTAACGTAACAAAATAAGTGTTATTACTTATTTTCTTTGCGACGTTATTCTAATGGGTCTGTTGGACATATGCCAACCTGCAATAATGATGTTTAAAACGTTATATTAACCGAAAAGTGTAATTACTGTGATTAATAATGGGTTTGGGTGTCAATTGCCTGAGCTCCGTGTTTTATGAACATTTTATTTATTACAAATCATTGTTAGCTGGGTAATTGTTCTAAAATTAATTTAAGATTTACCTCATAGCTCTATATTTTATTCATAGCATTCACCAACTTTTCTATAGTGAAACGTAATAATTTATGAAATAATGAAAGTCGATTAGGTATATAATTGAATGCAAATAGTACAATTTAGAAAATTTACATCACAAAATAATCTGACTGTGAGTAATACCACCACGGTAGGATTCATGAAATAAGTAGAAGTTATATCAAATATCAGTCGAATAATATGGTAGTTGTTGATTTAATTTATAATTATCAAAATTCAGAATACAAATCAATAACAACATGAAGTATATAGTTATAATTATAATTGTTCATAACTGTTTAAAATCGATTATTGGTTTAAACATTTTTCTATAAGATATATTATACCTATACAAATTAGTAATTATAGCGATAAATATGTGAAACATAGTCAATAGGAAATTAACTAACATAACTAACATAATATCATAAATATAATTAGAATAACATATACATAATTTAATCGGTATTTTAATAATGTAGCTTGCCTTAAATTTAATTAAAATATTTTAAGCAGATGAATTTAATTAAAAGAGTTTAACAAAATTTTCAACACTCCAATTTGAAGAAATAATAAAATAGTTAATTACATCTACACTCGTTTATACTTAAATAGTTGAATTAAATATCTGATGAGGAACATTGAATATTTTTTGGCGAGTATAAAAATGTAATGGCTCATTGTTAAACAGTGTATATTTATCATAAGTATATCAATATGTATATGTTTTAAAGTTTACACTTTGATAATAAAGACAATATTACAAATAATAATCGTTATTATATAAATTATAACAGTAATGGTTTTGTATTGCATGCCCAAATGACCAATTATGTTTCCATATCGCATTGCTATAATATGAGATATAGAATACCACAAGAGAAAGTATTTGATTTATTTGTTAGCAGTTAATGTGTCGTTTCGGGGCTGTGCGGCAATAATTTCAGTTTGCTTACTTTGTTTAAAATCCATCGGTTCGAATGTTTCGAAACGGTCATCTCGAGAACTTAATAGCGAAACACAAAAGTATACAATATACTATACAGACGAATGCTTTTCAATTGTATTCTTAAGTTCAATTATTAACCTTATTTGCTCTTCTTATTTTAAGGGTTAGTATTAATTATTGGGGGCTTATCCGTAGCGGGAAGGTTTAAGTGATCTTCAACGTGCGGCGGGCACACACACCGTAGCGTGTGACATAACGTGAACCAGAGTGTATATATAGTGTTTGGGTGTGCGGGAGGGGGGGGGGAGAATTAAAAGAACATTTTTGCCTCTGGGGATTATTTAGGCCTGCCGGAATAAATGTTACGGTTCTCCGGGCCACAGAGAGGCTTTTGCGGTACACAGCAAGGAAGGAGGAGAGAGAATGAGTGAGATGTCTTTAACCGGTATACAGCAATGTATATATAGTATTGGTTGGATGGAGAATAGAGGGGGGGAGGTCTAATCCCCCCGGTCACACACACAAAAGGAAAACGGCCATCTTTAATGAAAAACTTAAGAAGGCGTCAGGAATGCAGCTCTTAATTTTATTTTTACAATACCGGGTTCAGGATTAAAGCTCAACGTACCGTGTGTTACTTAACCGTGTCTTTTCCATTGTTGTATGACTACGTAGTTGTGCGGCGACGGGCCGGGAGGACGGGGAATTCGTTTTCGCGTCAGAAAATACCACCCCTTCGACGCTTTTGGAAAACTAAGAAAACCTCCTCTTGTCTTGTTTTTCCACCCTTCGTGCGGCCTATTGTTTTTGTCGTGTTTTATTATTATTCATTAATTTACTAAGACATGATAAATTGACGATTCCGCCGGCGTGTATATACGCGCTACAAGGGGTGACTAGATAGGTATTAAGTGGCGTCTAATGTCTGCCCCGGGGGATTTGGGTGGCCAAAAATAAACCGCCGATGCTTTTTGTTTGTTTTTTCGCTCCAATTGTTAAAAAAAGAAAATTATCGCGTCGTATTGTGTATTATGGCGGGCATAAAAAATGCGTTCACAAAATATATAAATATACATGTGTGCGCATATATATATATATGGTGCACACATTATATTTCACGTATTCCCGTGCGATATGTTATGGTATTGTTTTTCTATGTCGTCCGCACCAGCAACGATGTGTGTACATGTGTTTCAGTCCGTCTTCTCTTTTGTCACCACGTTATTAATCGCGTCTAGGTGAACGGTCCGTGACACGTTGTATCGTCTGCTTAAGAAATTCCACATTAATCAAAATCACATTGTGCATAGCGCGCTCGCTACTTGACTTTAAATTAATTACTCATGAATGTGTCTATTGTTGCAGGTACGTATGATAATAATATGCTGATTCATATTAGAACCGTGACCTTTTATGTACAAGTTGTACTCGAAAACAACGGAATCTAGTGTTGCCATATTTAACGGTAAAGTACAATTTATATAATATATTATCATATATGTATAAGCATTTTGGCAATGTTTATTCTGTTTTTACTGTTCAGAGACAATAAGTTAAATATTATATGCTCGATTAATATCGATTGTATATTGAATAATATGTTAAACACAAAAATAATCAAACGAATTGGATCTGTTTAATCTGTGAACCATAATTTGTTTGGAATAATACTAGTAATATTAAAATAACAATATTATTTTTTTATGTTGTTTATCATTACTATGTAGGTACCTATTTAAAATAATTTTTAAATGCTTGTAATGGACATATATTTTATAATATTATACGATGTATGATTACCTCTTAAGTAAGCTATATGTTGTTCTTAATGAAAAAATCTATAATTTTAATGAATGGTCAAATATAGATTCTCACAAGACAAATGTGACTCTTAGACATAATTTTAATTTTAACCCCGATTGATATCTTTACTCGTCTTCAACAACTGCCGTTTGGTAGTTTAGCTTCTATAGCTACGAAACTATGAAAGGTTTTCGCAATAACCTTTACGCTATTGAGCGAAATATTTTTTTCCTCGGTTTCTGCGGTCATTAATTTCCTATCAAAGTAAAACTCCGGGCTCCAGAAATAACCCTTCCCCCTAAACCTCCCTTTTAGGTCAAGAGAGTAATTAGTAGCATCCTCGGTTTCGTTCTTGAAACGGGCAACACTTGGCACCCAATCTCTAAGGGTAGTTTTTACCATAGAGGAGGTGTCTGTGTGTGCGTGTGCGTGTATTTTGTTTCTGTCTGTGAACATTTCACCACCTGTTTTCTGTCGTTCTTTCTCTCTTTTTTTTCATTAAACGCTTGGAGCCACTTACAATTTCATTTAGAAATCTAATAAAAAGGGGAGAGATTGAGACAGATGCGAAAAATCGTTTGGAATGAGGTTTTTCGTTTGTAATGTTTTGAAGAGGTGAAAGATATATGTCTTCATTTGAAAAAATTACCTAAACAAATCAAACGAGGAGAGATATCTGTCGGGAATAATATTTTCAACAGTCAAAACCAGAGGGCTTATTTAATCTCCATCCAATTAATAGCCTGCATTTAGCCTTTTTTATTATTTCTGACGTCGATTGTATATATTTTTTTAATTGATGATTAATATTAATCCAGGAGATCGTTAAAAGGATATCCCTGCCTGCGATAAACTTTAGCATTATATTTTATTATTTAAAAAAAAAGTAAAAATTATAAAGTATATGTGTATATATTTTTTGGGTACTCAATAAAACGCAGATGAGGTTACTACTGTGTGGTTACAGTAAAACGAATTGGCGGAGAGTGGTGTCATTTAATCCACACATTCAAGCCACAATGGTTATTGTATATATGTTACTCAGTCGAAAATCTGTTCTCTCGTATGTTCAGCAGTAGGGTTTCTAAATTAATTGATTATATTCCATAATATTAATGCATTCGTTAAAAATTTATTAGTTTATTACAATTTAATGATTCATATATAATTATATTATATATATTTGATAATTATACTGTAATATTTATCGTTAAACAAAGAAAAAAGGTTTAATCTTTAAGTATGGGTAGATTAATAATTAATAACAATATAATAAAATATTTAATTTACATTGTTTTAAAGTCTTGAGAGATTAACTGTATTCTCATAGAAATATATAATTTTTAATGCCTATTGCCTACATTAAAAAAGGTTATTAAATTTAAACTGAAACGCTGAGTTCAAAGTTATAAAATAAATACATTTGTGATATGCAGCACCTAACTACATATGTATCACTGTGTTGAAGTCTTACATGCAAAAAATAAGAAAAGTATACATTTGTAACAGCTAAAAAGTATTGATATTTAAATTTATAAACCTTACAAGTAAAATAAAATGTAAAAGTATATTGTTTATTATATAAATGTATGCATACGATTTCTAAGTTTCTAATGTTCAATCATAAAATCTTGAATAACAATATGGTTAATTAATTATTTTTGCTACAGTTGAACATTAGTTTCAACCGAATATTTTAATGAAACATAAACATTACAACATTTATTTTAATGGGCCAATACGATATTTTATTTTGTGATTCTAATTTTAGTAATATCTTGCTCATTATTATCACAAAGGATCTTCAAAAAGTAATAATATATTGTACAAAAGACCATTGGGTTGTTGGATCAATAGATATTTTTGTCTAAGACAGGTTTTTACTTTATTGCTGCAAGGGTCCGTTTTTAGGTCAAATCAGATACCCAATATAATGCATTTATATATTAAGTAGGTATAATATAACACATGTAATACGTTTGTTTCAAAAATGACATGTGTTGTATTTCAGAAATTCTTTTGACCCCCCACGCTTCGGTCCACAAACAAGTATTTTGAGTTCGATGGAAAAATACACCTATTGAGTAATTTTTAAATGGTAATTTACTATAATATTATAGTCTGTAAAAAAAACTTTTCAGTGTTTTTTATAAACCTTGCAATTTTTAAATAAAACACCATATTACTGGATTGAGCGTAATTTAATAATTAATAAATAATACAACTCTAATTTGTACATATAGTTAGTACTATATAGTACACCTATAATTTGTTGACATTATTTATCTTGTATACATGTATGCGAAAAAAAAAGTATTTACATAGATAAAGGTACATATGTAGAGGTAATCCTATAGCACATATCAATTTGATTATTACTTATGTAACCATGTAAATGTAATATTTAGGTTTGTTAACGAACATATGCCTGACTAATGTATAATAATTAATAATATAACTAATATATGTACAGTAAATAATTGATTAATACGTCGATGTACGTATGTAAAATAGAGATTAAGTCAAAACCATTATTTTTCATAAAATGTAAAAAACGTCTAATTTTTGAAATTATTGTAATCCCTTTTTTAATTTGTGTGATAAAATACAAAAATTAAGTATATTAATTATAAAAACTATGTAGAACATTTTTTTTCTACAAGATTACACAACGTATAATAATCAAAAAAACTGCAAAATCGACTTATTTCCATTTATCCACGCACTGTCCCAGTGTCCCACTTATAGACGTATCACGTATATAATACGGACCATAATTAGAGTATATTGGCATTGGACGCGTATAAATTAAGTTTTTCAATTTCGAGTAAATGACCTGTGAGAATAATATAAGAGACAAAATGTCAACAACTGGCTTCGTGGGTATTCGTCGGTTTTTCCTCGAAAATTCGTAAAATAACTAAACGAAAAGAGAAGGGGAAAAAACAAAGCGCCCGAAACTTTTCAGACATTTGGTTTGTGTGTGATAGCAATAGCACAGAGGTTTTATTCCTAAACCGAGCAAAAGCATAATTATCGTGAAAAGTTCTCTTGCACAGAGTAGTTGTAGCAGTCCACCATCATCACAATCTGGTCTGGTTGATCTAAAAAAAAAAAAAAAAAAAACCGGAGGAGGGAAGAGGGAAGGGTAAAAGTAATTCAATAGACTCGGGCCAATTTCTGGTTTCTGTTCGAATGCCTATAAAACAAGATCGACCTATTGATACGTCCGGGTTTTTACGATCCAAACGACGGAGCCGTTGCCCGGTCGTCCAATTTACAAGACGAACGTATAATACACATATATCACCGATATACCGAAGAACTATACTGTACTCTCCGATATACGTAGAACGTACACATATAATATAATATACTTATATAACAGCTATATATATATGTATAGATAAATAATTTAGTATATACATAATATACTATATAGGAGTGAGGCCTCTCGTCGTCGTCGCCGCGGCCGCGCGCCACTGTTGCCGCCGTTAACATATTATATACAGACCGAACGTTTTTAAATACCCTCGGGAATCCTGGTCGGGTAAATTGTGTTTTTATCTCTATACGCGAATTAATTGCCTGTGTGCTACATGTATACATGTATTTACGTGAGTGCGTGCCTGTGTGGGTGTGTGTAAGCTCTGCAGAAACCGGCGAAACCCTGATCATTTTGAGGTTTAAACGGCAATTCATTGTCCTCTCCGCGCAATGCATGTGCGTGCAGCGTCGTTCGCGTATATTATATATATTAAGAGGAGCGACCGCGGAAAGGCCACCACCACACGGCGAAACGACCCTTTTATTATTGGAAAGACGCTAGAGCAGGAAGTGGAGAAAAATAAGCCAATTCTTTCTCGACACATCCCGCACCCCGCCACCCGCACTCGCCCGTCGTAGAATGGCTGGTTATTATTATTATACCAAGCGATCCCGTCGTATATTATATATATATTATATACAACCACATTTACATAATGGGATAACGTATTATATAATAATAATAATAATAATAATAATAATAATAACAATAATATGTGTACGATGACGGCGGTGGCGACGTCTAATATAAGGAGGAAAAACTATCGCACTCTGCGAGCTCGTCCTCTGCTCTGCCGTTCGAGTAGACTAAATAATTGAATAATTGTACACGGCCCAAAGGGTCAAACGATATTGTCGTTATATAACGAAGTCGTTTGCACTGCACGCGCGGGTCTCTCTCACATAATATTCAAATTTACCCCGCGGGGTGCAGTATAATATGTGTGTGTATATATCGTATATTATAGTATATCGTCACACATATATATATAATATATATACTATATACAACGATATTGCTCTTCTATAAACGTGTATACTGCTGCGGAAAATTGACTCAAATTCCATAGCGTTTCGCATACACACCGAGCGCGAGCCGCGTCGTATAAAATTATAATATCATATGGCGCAGGGTGCGGATTTTTTAATATTTATTTTTTCGCTTTTAAATATTTTCACTGTCAATTGATAAACGCCACGCCGTAGCATCGAGTATATAATATTAAAGTGCTGCAGGGTGTGAACAGACTCAACCCCTTCATGCCACTATTGGCCGGACGTGGGCGACGGGAGGCGTCTCCGCGCAGGTGTTTTCACCTGAGTCAGGTGACGCGAGCGCCGTAAACCACACCCCGACCGGGCCGTACCGCCGTTGGATGGGTTTGGCTATTTCACGTGCTCGTTCGTCCGCCGCGGTGTTGGGAGTGTGGGTTGCGAAATAAAAGGGTGCCGAGTCCGCGATGTGGGTCACAGCAGGATTTAATTAAAAATCGTTTAATGTTTATTATAATGAGGCGCGTCGTTTAGTGTGTCAGCATTTTAAATATATCAAGTTCTATTTGAATCCCACGGAGCTGGTGTGTAATTTATAGCCATCGGAGAAGTGCGTAGGTAAATAACATGTTTCCGTTAAAAAAACAGCAAATCACCAGGTTTGGAAACAGTAAAAATAGGCAACATAGTATTATGATATACACCTATAAATTTATGGTTTGTATACATTATTATTATTATTTTTATTTTTCATCTTCAAAATTTATTTGATGTTTTGTCCATCTCGTCGGATTAATAAATGTGCAGAGTATTATTTAGACTAACGTTAAAATAATTTATTGAAAAGTATTATGATATATTTGCATTGCTTAAACGTAATAATTTCAACTTCATTATGTTCTGTTAAATTATTGTTTTTTTCGTATTTCAAACTTCACCTAAAACGTATACGAAAAGACCCTTTTTGTTAACAGAAATATATGTATCCTATAGTGTCAAAAAAGGTTCATTTTTAATAAATGCAAAAACTCATGTTTTACATGGTTTAATATGTATGTGACGTCATAGTAATGCTGTTTCTATGTTTTTGTCGGTCTCCAATAGCCATAGATATTATTGTAATTTTCTCGAATTATTCTGACTTTAGGTTGGAGCTTTACCAAAATATCATGTACTCATCAACTGTTTCGCTATTACGTGTAAAAATAAACTGAGTAGTTTTTTTAACGTTCTATAATTACCTGGTCTTTTATTCTTATGAAATTGTTATTGCTCTCAATCGTTTTTTTAATTTTGATATTATTGATATCATGTGATGTATCGCCGATAAAAAAACAAAATTACATAACATTTATAATAATTGTGTAGCCTGTAATTTATTGGTTTGGAACGTTACTCGGTTAATATTTTGTTGAAATTGAACTAATGTTTTCAATTATAGTTTCACAATTTTATTCAAGCTAAATTAATTTATGAATTATTAAAATGTGAGAATATTTTAATAACTATGGCATCGCTTTAAAGTTAAAATTAATCTTTGGCCTTCAAAATATTATATGTTAGTGTGTTACTGTAGTTTAAATCAAATTATAACGAGAAAAAAACGTTTAGTATGTATCATTGAAATCTAGAATACCTACTATATTGTATTCTTTAAGTATATTATTATTATTTACGATAGTGTATACTATGAATTAAATTATTAAAATTAAATAATAAACAAAAAAAAACTAATAACCTATAAAATAAATTTTTTTTCAAAGAAATTGTGTGAATGAGTCTACTAAATAGATAAAGTAAACAATGAATTCCTTTTTATAAATAGACCATATACTTGTAATTAATATTTTATGTTGTAGGTACTTATATATTTACTAACAACAACTCGTTTCTTGAGATATAAATTAAAACAAAACGTTTTCACGAATTTATGAATTGACAATGGTTTGGATCACACTGAAATTTTAATACCGCTGTATTTAATAGATAAAACCAAAGTTTTTCCATTTACATAAAACTTTAGTTTTGATAATTTAATCGTTTAAGCAAAGCGCACATATACTGAAATAATTTCACGGGACAGGAAAATATCATCTAACATTTTTTCCGCCAGAGAGACGCTAGTTTGAAATTTGAACTTTTTCTATTCCTGCAACTATAATATTGGTTCAAAATCAACCGGAAAAAACGAGACAAATTTATTTTTAGAATTTAATTCGATTTGATTTATGCGATGACGTATATAATATTCGTGCTTACTTTGTTTAATTATACACATCACCGTCGTAGGTAATCTTTAAAATGTATTTTTATTTAATTGAGCAATAATTGTGCGCACATAAATATCATTTACACCTACACTCGTCTTTGTCGTTTATATCACATGTGTCATTTTTTCTCCACCACCGATTCATTATGTAGGCCATATATATATATATATATATACACATAGCACGTACGTCGTTTATTATATATATATAGTCATTGCACATTCCAAATAGTCGTGCGCGTGTATATATAGGTATGTGTGTTAAACGCGGGCGTGATGAATGTAATAAATAATTATTACGAGTGCAAAGAGGTGATAGCGAAGAGCGAAGGGAGAGGAGGGAGGCAATAAAAAAAATAAAAAAAAACTATACGAGAAATATCGTAAAATCTCATGTCAGCCGAGTGAAACTAAAGTTTTCCACATCTTTACGTTTACTGTAGACATCATACACGCACACACACACGGAGGCTCACACTCGCACACACACACTAATTGCCCGAAAAACGAAACGGACGAAAATCATTCGTTTTTAGGACGCGCAAGCTGGTTACATTCCGGCCACGGTCGAGAAACTTTATAATTATTATATCCCGGACGAAAAGTACACGGTTTTCGATTCCGAAATATTAATAATAATTTCCCTTTTGAGAAAACTTTTCTTTAGGGGTTTTTGAGATCTCCCTCTGCAGCTCATGCTCTCTGTCCCCGCTGTCCTATTCTCTCTCTGTATTTCTTAATTATTTTAATATTTCTGACTCTTGCACTACACCACTATACTACTACTACAGTTTTGCTATATAGCTATATATGTATAAATATACCGCCGTAATACTGCACCGGACGTCGCGGGCGGCGGTGGAAGCTGTGTCAGATGCGTGTGAGATCCGAATCTCCTCGTCCGGATTTTAATGGAATATTTTCGTAAAACAATATAATATCCTATAAACGTGCAACTTTTAACGGTCTAATTACACCAGCTTTTAATTACTCGGTCGCCCGCAATCGCGACGCCGCGATCCCATTCGCCGTCACTGTTCCATATAATATGTATATTGTATATATATATATTATGTGATATTATATTTAATATACGCTTTAGTATTATTATGTTTCTTACTGGACGTAAATTTTTACCGCGTTTTATTCCGAGCACATACTCACGTACTCACGTATATCTCTGTCCCCTCGTGTATGCACTCACCACCGAGCCAGAGCAGTGTATAGTAAAAAATAACAACGAAAAAAAACGAGAAAAACCTAAAAGAAAGTACTCGCGACAAAGACCAAATCGTTATATTCCATTAGTAGAGATGTCATCGGCAGTGACACGGTGGTTAATGTAAGAAAACAACAAGGACGACGTCCCCGCCATGCCGCCCTCTTAAAGTTTCCCCCACGGATGACTACGTAATACCTCTGCCGTATAATTTGTACACGGTACGATAAACATTGAAAAGGGTATGTTACTGACTCGTCACCATCACGAGCTCGCGGTGTGCAATTTTACATTTTAACATTTTATATTTTTATCATTATTATTATTGTTGTTATTATATTATTATTCAAAATTGTGTGCTTTGCTAATGGATACGATGACGACGACGACGACGACGACGACGACCGCGACGACGAGCGGAGATTGATATAAAGTTATTGGAGCGGTGAATAAAAAAAAAAAAGAAAGCTTATCGAGAGGAGGGAATACAACAATAAACCGTTATAATATTACATAAAAGGGAGGGAGTCTCGTCGTCTGTCTGGCAAACGTTTTCTAGTTTTTAATAATACTAAAATTAAATTTAACTTCAAAACGTATTGTTTATTCTTTCTGAATAATTACCTACCGCCAACTTATATATAGTTCCAGGGATTCGATTGATTTTTTATTTGTTGATTTTAAATGATTACTCTCTCGTATATATTCTTCTTTTTTGTTTCCCTGTACTTTGTACATGGCGTATGTATACAAAATTAATCGAATAAAATATCGTTGTATTTCACCGCGTTATTGGCATAGTATATACATATACATTAGCTTATGAAATTTATGTTAATCGACCACTGATGTTGAGGGGTTTATTTATTTTACGTATATATGACTTTTGATGGTTTCTTCATATAGGGTATAACATGTTTGGATAGAAAAGTGTATACTTTTTCATTGTTTCTGGTTGTTCTCGAGTAACATTGCCGGCGAAAGTCTTTCCACTTTATACACTTTCAAAAGTTTCGGGATACAACTAGGAGGAAACCTATTTGTTTAGATCCCTAAAACTCTAAGACTATAATATATAGAAACCTCCACACTACACACACATAGCAGTCGTTTCGATCGAATGGTTAAAGTTGCTACAATATTTGATTCGTTTTTAAATTTAAAACTTTGGTTTGGGCATCAAGTTATAGTTAAAATATATATATTTAGGTTACAGTAAAAATAACTGTATATCTAATTGTAATTTGTAATACACTAATACCCATATATTTGATAGAAACATACTTTTAAAAGAATAAAGTTATATGCATAATAATTAATAAACATAATTATAGGTATCATTATATAGTATAGTATCATACCATTAGTTATAAATATTACTATCCTATCCTGTATACGAAATAATTATGATATGTTTACATTTAAACAAGATATATAACACACATACCTACATAGTTAAGACTAAATCCAATTAAAATGCTCGATTGGGAACATTATCGAATATCGAAACGTACACTTTTCATGAGTATACAATTTATTTACCACCGCTGATAAATTACAATTGATCAGCCCCTCGACAAAGGGCATTATCTGAATCCCCGCAGCACGACCCTTTAAATCAGGGTTGTTTCGACCCACGTTTTCGGCTAGTATAACATTGTGAATTAACGGTAAACTGATTCGTATCAAATTGTTTTTATATACATCATACAAATGCGGCGAACGAGTGTGAGCTATATTATATACGTACGTGCATGCGTGCGTTCGTGATGCGTATTTGTTGTGTATCTCTTTCTTTACGAAAATAATAGAATTGGGTCACGATTGGTTACAAAGCGGTGCTGCGATAGATATATAGTATTATGTACGCCGTAGGTATAATAAAAATAAAAATCATTACAATTACATCAGCAATTAACCCGTCCGTAATCCATGCATACATGTAATGTGATTATTCCAGATGATTTATATAGTTGAAACAGATTGTCGTCTTATCGACTGCGTACACGCAAATACAGCACGTGTGTGTGTAAAAAAAAAAAAAATCATTAAAACTGCAGTTCTACACGGCAGCGGCGGCGACGTCACATCATCCCGGTATTGTTACAATATATCGTCGTACCGAGCTCACATATAATAATAATCGTAATAATAATAATAACGACTAACACGACGGCGACGACGGTGACTTTTGGGGCACACCCGGCCGGCGACGTGTTATAATCCTCTGCGGCGGCGACAACTGCACGCAACAAGAGGGTCGCAAACGGGATGGGACAGTTGGTGTGATCGTATATAATATAATACACATAAACACAAGCATATGTATATATATATATGTATATAAATAACGTACCGTACACGTGAGTATTAGGTGTGTATAATATAATATGTATATATTATAACGCACACGTGAATATTAGGTATATAATATGGCCTCGCATATCGCGCGTTTCCGTATGTGCACCACACGCGTATACATATTATTATGGTGCCGGCGACGTGTATAATAATTAATTAATACACCTCTGCAGTCGTCCTCCATATTGTACACATTATAATATACGCGCGTATGTACCACTGTATGTACGCGTGTAGTATTATCATACGAGTCGGTTAACGTGTGGATTTAATAATTATATATACCTAGTATAATATTATGATGTGCGTCTAATGCGTACACATATATAACATTGTACGTTTAATCTAATTCGAGCTCGACTACCCGACCGTGTCGCACCGGTGCAGTATTATACCGGTGTACGGTGAAACGCGTGTGCGTACGGTTTGTTATTGTATATTATTATGAAACGTGTGTTTGAAAATATATTGAAAATCAAAATAACAAGTAGCGGACAGAGTAGATGCAATTTAACCGACAGTTGGCTGGTACTTACGACCGATATCACAAATCGCTAAAAGTCAACATATAGGTATTATAAAATGTGTGGAGTTTTTAACGCTGCCGCGTCGTAAACAAATAATAATATAAAATAAATATAAAAAGCCACTAAAATTTCTTTGGTTATCGTTTTAATTATAACGACTAACAACTTAAAAAAATATACAATCCGACACATAAAGATAATACGGATATGAAAAAAACACGGTCTGCTGATACTCGACCCGTTATTTAGTGTGAACTGCATTTATACTAATTCGATGTGATTCAACTTCAACAACAACAATAATAATAACTTCACGTTCGGTGAAATACTGAAGACATTTTTGAGTTTGAAACGATATTTCCAATGCGATGACCGTACATTTCTTACTGATATAATAAAGTCACTGTATCATATTAATATAATGTAAATTATTTATAATAATACTTATTTTACAATATTGATATCTCGCCGCCACTATAGGTACTATAACCCATATTAGTTCAATCGTATAATATTATGTATGTGTCAAACCGACGTTAACCGTATTATAATTTATAATATTTTATACTGTCCGCACGTGTGACGGTCGCCGTCGGTCGACACGCGGCGGCTTACGTGTGCAGCGTTTGGGACCTGTGCAACGGGTGGGTATAATCGCATACCGGTTGTCGTGCGCGTGTGTGCACTCGTATTCCTGTAAAAGTATAGTGTAATATAGAAGAGGTGACGTCGTCGTGGGCGGCGGACAGGAAGACGCCGTGAGACATAAGCAGATAACGTGCGAAATAAACGCGTACACGCGAAATAAAATAGTACACGCGTATAGTAATACATTACAGTAATAATAATATTATATTATACCTACGATAATAATATCATATTAATTATAATAACGCTCCTCTGTAATGATTTCGGTACGTGCCCGGAGTAGTAGTAATATCTAATCGAAAACGCTGACTTCCACCGTCACGTGTCAAGCGACAGGTTGACGACGTAGGTATATTAATACCTACCGATATAATGTATAGGCGTATAGCTCCTAGTTTTTCAAACGTGTTATAATAGTTATTTATCTCGCCGCGTATTATTCTACTATTGCACACGTTGTGAAATAAACATAAATTTCGAATTTGTAAATACCTTTCCATTCGCAATATCAGTTTTTGTTCGAGAAATTTCCTTGTAATTTTTAGTCAACTGTTTATTTTATCTACCTAGTGCGCGAGATAAATACTTACGTTTCAAACTTTCAATGCATTTTCGGTGTTTTCGATATTATTATAGAGTAGGTAAATCTAACTCCTACAATCATCAAAAGATAACAATAATCTCCGTGTCGCAGGTTTTGTTGGATATTTAAAACTTCAAAAGTGAATTACTTTAAATTCGAAATTTATTTAATTTCAAGTACCAATACTAAGGGGCGTAGCTAGGATATTTTTTTAGAAGGGTTGTATAAGGTTATATTTAAATATGGCTCGTGAAGAGGGCTTTACACATACTCTCCATTGAAGTCATTAATCTTCATTTTAATAACATCAAATATGAAATAGAAACAAATGACAACATATTTTGTAGTAATCTGAAGCTAGTTTATGGAAGGGGGTGGTTAAATATCGAAACACCCAGCTGGCTCAAAGTATCTCAAACAGCTCCTCAAGTATCAGCAGTATGCTAGTATACTTCAATGTATATAAAGTTTATTCCTAAAATATAATTGCCCCTTAAAAATGTCTTCTCCAAGACTTAAAAAAAATGAAGCTATAATTCAAAATTCGATTTTATAGGAAAAGTACATGTAATCACTTTATAAGCCCCCGTGGCCTATTATAATAGTTATTGATTAAAACCTCTCCAGCAGCAGACATCAAATACTAAGTCTGTCGCTCTGTTGCGCGTTCTTACGCTCGAAAAACATAATATATAAGTACATGCAAACTATTCAATACATATATATAATGAGTTGGCATATAATATTATGTATAACGCGTCGTCGCCGTTTTGTCGTTTATATTTTTCGCTGACTGATTTTCGTTTACACGTGTTCGCGGGGTCTGCAGCAGTGTATAATATGTTGTAGTCACTGTGCAGTATATACGCACGCGAATAGTTCATTAGCATATACAAAGAGCGAGTTTAATGCGCGCGCCACACCATTTATTCACGCCTATATATACATGTATATCGCTGTCCTTCCCGTTGACGGACAGGTGTAATGCTCTAGAAAATTGTATTCTTTCTTCGTGTATACACATTATTATTATTATTATTTCGTTCGCTTAAAAAAAAAGAAACTATAAGGAAAAGAAAAAAAAAACACAACTCGTCCGCGCGCATATACACGACCTATAGCGCGTTTTTGTCCCTCCTAGACATCATTACTCATCCGGTCCCCGGTTAAAAGGGCACTTTTCCGGAATCCGAAACGATTTGTTTTCTCGAGTGCCGAACATTAAAAAAAAAGACAAAAAAAGAAAAGAATAACCCGCCTCCATCGCCGACGCCGGAGTAATAAAATTCGGATTTTTGTCCTCCTTCCGCGGTGCGCCGTCTTGATGGTGTATATAATACAGCATGTATAGACTTATAATATTATACTCACGTACTCGAGTGGCGTGCACTGAGCTCGCTACATAATACACATTTTTTTTACATATTACATAGTGTGTGGGTGGTGCTCACCTCTCGTAAGAGACAATTTTTTTGAAAAAAATTATGCGCGTCCTCATCCTCCTCCACCTATGTGGGTTTGTCGCACGCGTATAGCCGTGACTGTATTCCGTGTATTATACATCATATAACGGCGCACAAAGTGCAGCTAATAATAATGATGATAATAATAATAATAATAATAATAATAACGGTACTATAAAACGGCGTTAACTTCCTCTTTTACGAATTTATTCACGTTCCAACGACTTCCGAAAGGAGTATACGCGCGCACGCTACATTTGATATTATTAAAATAATTTACGGAAAACAGCGAACGCGGGGCGGACGGGCGTGTGCAGTAGGCGCAGAGGTGGCCGAGGGGAGACGGAGCGATAGAAATTATACTCGTTTCAATATCTCACGGTTGAATGTGTGCGCGAGCGGCGAAGATCTCGTCGATTTATTATTTCTTCGTCCCGGCCTGAGTATATACGTGTATGTATATGCAGCGTACCGTCGTCGACGCTCCCCGATCCGTATTACCATAATATGTATTTTTTTTATTTTTATTTTTTTGCCTCTTTCCGTTTGTCGCAATATACGTATATATACGTTTTACATATATTTTCACTTTTCGCATCGTTTCTCGATACGCGCTCGCGTGCAGTATAAAGTATGATACGACAATAATAATAATAATAATAATATTATAACGACGGAGACTACGGATTTCGCAAAAAAAAATAATAATAAAATAAACAGGGATTAGCTTCATAAATTCAATGCCGTTTTTTTCCGATCGCCGCGAGTTCTTCTCCCGAAAATCGAGAGCGCTGCACAATGAGCGTCCGCAGAGCTATATTATACTACAGGCGGTCAAAAAAAAATCGTATATTATATCCGTCCTCGCAATCGTCGGTATTATTATTATTATATTATATTATTATACATATATGTCGTGTTGGAAATCCTCCACCCGTGTGTATGTGTACGCCAGTCGCGGCTCTAGTGTTATTGTTGTATCCGGGCCGGTTGTGTGATGCGAGAGTGAGTGTGCGAATATATAGACGGGCGTGCGAAAGTTGTATATATAATATCATATAAAGGAGAAAAAAGGCCCTATACGCTTTCTTTTTCTTCTTCGGTCCAAGCGCATATTGTCCCGAGCCAAAATCCGCAGGACTTTCGGCGCGTTTCCGGCATCCGGATGACACATCCCGTCCGAATTTCACGTACCTAATATATATATATGTATACCTTTTTCCGCCCTTATCCCCCGCTCGCCGTCGTCACAGTTCGCATGTATGTGATGTTTCCACCCAAAAAAAGAAGAGCGCTCTCACACAATGACACACGTCGCTTACGGTGTATAAATATACTTATATACTTATATGTATATATATCTGCTCGGGCACGTTTCTCACTATAATACACAATGACAATATATATGACACGCCCTCGTGCCGTACAGTCCCATTGTTATGATAATTAACCTTCGATTTTCGTCGGATTTCCGTCACCCGGGGGCCACGTGGCTCGGTAATAGATTTTTTCCCATCTCACTCTATACATCTCTCTATCCAGCCATTTCTTTCTCTCAGTCATCGATATACATATTATATGCGTCGCTCATGCCGCCGCCCAGTCATAAAACGATCGTATCCGCGTGCGATTTATATTATGACGTGCACACTGCGCGCATCCGTATATTATATGTACTCTCACATTATATATTCTCCGGAATATCGGAAATTCGACAAGTAAAAAAACGGTACACACGCATTATCCTCCCGTAAAAAACGTATATCGTACACACTGCACACGCACTCACTCGCACACTATATATTATATACACAATCGAATTATCGTATATATATATATTTGATATGCTCTGAATTCGATTTCTCGTATATTATATATTATTATTATTATAATATACGTTTATATATTATGACTATATACGCAGAGTCGGCGCGGGGGAGGCGGTCCGGCGCAGGTTTTTCTCTCTCCGCCGCCGCCGCCGCTGCCGTTGTTGTTAATCACGTTAATGCACGCGCGCGGTCTCTTTTTGACTTTTCCCGCGGCTGCCGGTTTTTTTCGCCCGGATATTTCGCATCGCTGGATAATCCCCGACGCCGTCCGTCAAATTATCGCACGCTCGCTTTTTCCCGGCCGAGTCGTCGGCGGGAACAGTAATCCACTTAAAAACGACCTCCTGTCGGCCGCGCGTATATACGCGTGTCTCGCGTATACTACCACCGCTCTTCTCTCCCCCCCCCCCCCCCCGGACGCCCACACGCTGAACCGGCGTCCGACCCAGCGATACCGATCCGTCCGCGCGTTCCTTTTGAAAAAATACATTTTTATTCGTTTCTTCCCCGTGCGTCCCGCTGCGAATTATATACACACGTCCGGAAACCCATCCCATCCCTTCGTCCGTACGACGTGCAGCGTCCTCCGGAACCGGACCGTACTCGTCGAGTGATTTCACTCGTCGCCGACTCCTCCCCATCACGCAGGATTTGTGTCGTTTAAGTACGAGGGACCCTGCAAGCGTCCGTTCCGTCGCCGGGAACGGCGTCTTCGCGCGGACAAATCGCCCCCTCTAAATCGTATTCACCGATTTTTGTTGTCTCGTCCGAGTTTCAATCACGCATATCTCTAGTTGCAACGCGAGAGGAGATTTATAATTATTATAGAATTATGACTTTATATGGGAACGCGTGATGCAGTCTTGGTTCCGTGCACGCACGTGTAACAAATGATTATAATTCCGTTTTCCGACGTTAAAATATGAACGACGGCGGTGTTTCAAGGGGAATGCCGCCGTCATGCCGACAACAAATTCGTTTTCGAAAAATGAATTTCTCAAGACTTGACGGAATCCGCGCTCGCCGGTTTTTGAACCGAGAAGGGCAGAGACCGCGCGGCGGCCGAAAAATATAATGCGTAGTTCAAATTAATTAAATACTTGCGAGTACAAACTCCAGCAAAAATGCATTAATATTTTTAAGCTACAGTTAGTCAAAATATGTAGAGATGTTAACGCGGCTATATCGTATAGCCACTGCTGTTGTATATGATGTATATGTATACTGAACGCTACCGAATGAACGTTATGGAAAAACGACGGCGGCTGTGTGCATATATATAATATATATACATCGCTCACTCTTATTCTCCCTCAAGGCGCGCCTCCTGTTGCTGCAGTTCTCTTAATTGCTATAAATGTTAAGTATTTGATTAAATTTAAGTGTTCTCCTGCCGGATAAATTATTGAGTAGGTACCTTGAATAACAAATCAGGGAGGTTCGGAAAACTCGATTAGCTCATCAGTCGTCTTGTATGTACCTAATTTCAAAGTGTAACTCAATAAACAGTTGGCTACGTCGTCGTATATCCATGGTTATAAGATATTATACTTTATATCACAATATATAATGTGTGACGATGACGATGATGATGATGATGATGATGATAATAATATTTGAAACGAAAAACTGTACACAGTGTCACGTTTATAGATCTGCCACGGATAATATTATTATGTTATATGCGCTATCGATAAACTTGCATATGCATAGGTTGCATATAGCAATAACAACAACAACAATAATAATAAATAAAAAATATACACATCGAACGTTCCATCCAGGAAAGTCGATATTAAAACGTGCATAATATATTTATATATAGGTATTAGCATGATGAAAAGCGCCTGTGTCGTAAAACGTTTCTGTCAGCTTGTTTACGACTTTCGAGTGGATAATGATTTCATTGACACCATCAGTCATCGCCCGCGCGATAATAAAATGTATGAAATATTATATTATTATATTATTAAATTCCAGAACCGATGTCACGCGCATTCAGCGTATTACGTAGTCGTGGACGCTAAGCACCTGACCGTATACGCTGGCGCGTTCAAACCAAAATTGGTTTTTCTGTCGCAAGCCATTTCCAAAGTATAAAAATATAAAAAATTGGCATATAATATTATGTATAATATATTATTATTATGTGCGAAGAGCGGCGACGACGGATAATAACGTGCGAGCTGCAATAATGATATTGGTTCGGAGAAAATCTTTAGGTCCGATGCGCCGGCACGCTTGTCCTCCTCGTTTATATAATATATAACACACGTTCGCATGTAGGCCACGGCGATGGGTCTTCACCACTGCCGCCGCGCACACTATTCGTCCCGCGAAAAACGATATTAGTTATTACCGCCATCGGTCCCCGTGACATTTTTTTTCCTTCCCATTCCGAGAGGATACACGCGCACTCGCCCCACATACACACGCGATTCTTCGGCGATTCGCTTTTCATTCCCCTGAAAGCCGAAATCCGTTTGTGGCGATTATTATAAGTGTTGTATGTGTACACCCGCCGGCCGGCCGTATATATATATATATATATATATATATATTATACTCACGAACCGAGATGAGAGAGAGAAGAACATAGGATTTATCGCGAATCGCACGCTCTGCCTTGGCGCACACAAATGCGTATAATAATAACAATAATAATTATTATTATTATCATCGCTATAATTTATATTGGCATAATAATAATAATGTGCGAGTTTCGAAAGTGTACGGTGTACCGCCGAGACGCACTGAGTCCAAACAAATATCCAAAATTATTTTGGAATAATTGCTTTTTATATATATTGCTGCAGTTGACTTCGATTTCTGCAATGTTTATCTTAGTCCACCGTGTTTATACGTTTATGCATTGTATTATACTATTATTGTAATATATCTTCTTATATTTACTCATATTCGCAAGAATACTGCGCAGTAGTGCGTGCATCGACGTAATATAATTATATTGTGGCGGGGGGATGGTAGGACTGAAATTCAATTTTTCATTCAATAAAATACACTCGAGATCGTATTTAATTATTATAATACGTTTTAGTTATCGATAATGAGTAATGACATATGCAAATTGATACATTATTGCGACGAATGCTATAAACATCGTGTCGTTAAATATAAGTAGCAACCAAAAAATACTGATGTAAATAATAGAGAAAAACCATAATTAAATGTAGGTATTATTTAAATACAGGTAAGTATCAAACGAAAAAATGAGGAAGGTAAAATAAGCCATTTTGGGTGGTACCTACTTATCGTCTAAAAGAATGGCAATTAGTTTCTAAGGGGATGATTTGAAAAGAATATTGAGCCTAGGTAATAAATTCTAAAAAGCAATACTAAAATCTAAATAGCTTGTTAAAGCTTTTTATCAGACGACATGATATATATACCAAAGTAAATACAATGTGTGCTCATATCGACCTTAAAATATACGATGGCATCATCCCGCATGCACTTTTTTTTACTACCTGCAGTCTACTGGGATCCACACAATCATGCGGAGTGCAATTTTACAATTTCAGGCCCCAATTTACATCCACCGTCCATTATACTGTAATATACTTTACATAAAGTACATGTGCCCTCGCAACTCGCAAGTGATGGCAGAGCGGAATACAACCGATCGCGATAATTCAAATCTATATCGCCGCTCTCGTCTGTCCGTCCGTCCGCGTTTTCCCCGGTTTACACATTCTCCACACGTATTCGTTTTAATTTTTGTGCGCGTTTCGAACGTTTTACGGCGTGCCGGCGATATCGTCGCGAAACGTTCATCCGAACATAAAGGGTGCGGTTTTTTATTTAAAATTTATTATCGTCGTTATATACGGCACACGTATACACGCTGCACAACTATGTACAGTGACACAATAATATTATTATAACAACGAGCCCGCGCACGTAAACATCACGTGTAATTATTTATATAATAATATATATGTGCGTGTGCGGTGTGGCGGCTCGGCGGCGAACGAATAAATTTCGGAAAAAAAAAACACTACCGAAACAAACGGTGGCTGCTGCGGTGGACGGACGGATGGACGGACGTTATACGTTATACGTTATTGTACACGCGTGTTTTGACCCGGCGAAGCGATTTTTCATCGGTTTTGTGTAGCGGGGTAGGGGTGGAGAGGGGGTGAGACTTAATTTGTGACCAGTTTGTATTCTATTTTTTTTTTTTACGGCACGCACTCATCCCGCCCGATTAGCGAGTGGCGTCAGCGTCACACGTTGTTTTATTTTGTCGTCGTGCAGACGAGGAGCAGTCTCGTAGCATTATATGTATATGGTTTTACGACAACTATATGTTTTCCCAAAACGTACATGTACACAATACACATATATAACGTGCATTTGAAATATATAATGTATATATACCCAAAACAATAATATTATAATACCGGACCGGCCATTGTCCGTGGTCGGAATTCGGATTTTTACACGTAGAGGTAGATATATGTATGATATAATATATATTATATGAGATGATATATTGTATTATATGCGTGTACGCCGTCGAGCGCATTGTTCTTTTTACTATTTTATTTTAGCATATTATACGTATATATATGTGTGTAAATAATACACGCACTGTTCGATCGGCGTGAAGGGCGTAAAACTAAAAAAAAATGCGACACAACAAACGATGTACCCCCCCGCAACCACTTTTTTGTATTTATATATTGTATTCTAAAGGAAAGTTTTCGCAGTCGACCCTCTGCTCTTACCCCCATTGCCCGGCCGACAATCACGCCTGCCTTATACGACACTGTTGTAGCACACACACACACATATATATATATTCTAAAACTCTGTCGCACATGTATATATTTATAAATTATTATAAATTCGCGTCCGAATCTAACTCGCGTACAATGCCGACCTAATGTCAAATACCCGGCAGGACAACTTTCGAGAGTGTGCAGAAATCGCGTCAAATGATGTCAAATCGGGAACTTTTTTACATTTTCGAATTCGTTTTTTCGCAGCTCCTCCCCTTCACATCTCACCCATATCGCTGATGTCACCTCCCAGTGCTACGCGTATAATAATAATAATATGGTACAATTTTATGTTGCAAACATATACACTCAGCGAACACGGGGAAAAAGTTGTTATATATTATTATATTCGCGTGACAATGCGATATTGTCGTATAATATTCATGTCAGGTCACACGCGCTCATCTTGTTCGTATCGTGTGTCGCTCGTATATATATATATAGGTTGCTGCCTACAGTCGTAGCTGAAAAGGTGACCTTTTACAAGGTATCGGGTTCATACGATATATATGGATCGCGTTTAGATAAAAACGGTTGCCAGATGATGGCGATGAGTAGCTGTATCACGGCGGGGAGGTAATGGTGGTGGAGGTGCAAGCCGGGGGAAGCCATCTGGCGTGTCGTGCAGTGTCATTAGTGCGCGTGTGTGCGCGCGGGTGGAGAAGAAAAACAACGGCGCATGGGGTTGATTGGTTTCGGATGGATTGACATGATTGCTAATTCGACGGGAGCCCCCTCACCTCACCCATTCCCGATCGCCGCCACGGCCGCCGTTTCGAACCGCGCCTGCAGTAGAGAGAGAGAGAGGGGGAACCCTTTCAATACCTACCGGACTTAATTACTATGCTCATCAGCGGCACATGTCGCGTGCACAAAACGACGACATTTGCCTTCGCCGCGCAGCGCAGTGAAATAGTAATAATACATATATTATATTAGGAACAAAAAAGCCATATACAGTCGAAAACAATCAAAATGGTACCTATATATTATAATATTAATGATAATAATATTATACTGCACTATTTAGTGTATTATATACGACGAGAGACGACGCGCAGTGATATCGACGGTGCTAACATATAGCCGAAGGGTGTGTGTATCCTGCAGTGGATACAATGTGTACACAATACATATAATATTATATGTATATACAGCGATAAGGTTATATACGCGCTGTGCAACTACCCGGCGGCCCGTGGATAAATGTGCAGCCCCTCTTCTAGCCGTAACATAATATGTCGTTTCGTCGACGCACATCATATATAGATATATATATATATTTATAACGAGGAAACACACTAAAGTGTATGAAATATCGTCGCCAAAACGACGGACGAGCCCTGTGTACAGTATAGCATTATAGCAGTCGTCGCGGTGAGGGTCACTTAACTTAATGTACCAAAAGAGTTTTCGGGCCGCTCCGGTCGGCAGTGATCGGGGGAGGAGAGCCAAGGTGGACCTCGCGATGAAAAGGCTCATAAATTCCCGTCCCTCTCCATTCGTCTCCGTTACTAATTTAAAATATGATTTATGTCCGCAGTATATAGTTAAAGCACGACGACGACGACGACGACGACGATTTCGCTTTTCCTTTTTATTGCGTCCGCCGCCAATGCACCGCCACCCCTCTAACCGGGTATCGGAGCTATTTATCTGAACCGTTTTCGAGTAATAACCTATAAAAGTGTTTCGGGATGATTAAAGATTAGTTTTCTTTTTCGTTTTTCTATGCTCTTCTCCATATAATATATATACACAATACACAGTATTCACAGTATACACACACGATATAATATATTATTATATACAATATACATATATAAACTTACGCAATTTTTTTCATTATTTTTCCACAGTGGAAGCAGACTGTGACATCGTAGACAGCCAACAGGATATGACTCTGTGTGTGGAACAAGATGACGAAATCATCATCAACCCGGACACCAATCACAACCATCAGCCAATGCTGTCGGTGGGTACCAACACCAAACGACAGTTCATCGACAGTCGTAGTCAGACGACAGAGGATACTAAAGATTCTTCTACGGTAAGATTTAAAAAACTTTTATTTTTGAAAAATTTCTGATAATTGGTTGATAATTGATATACATAATATATAAGACTTTTTAATCTCAGATATTATTTTTCATATACCTATATTCTAAACATAATATTATAGTTCTATAACTGTATAGTTCTGCTTATGGAGTGATGAGAATACATTGTGATCCACGTATATGAGTAATTGGAGTATAAAATTGAGCGTTCAAAGTTAATGTCAACCATTTTAAAGAATTCAGTATGACGTATTATATTTTTATTTATGAAAAGAAGAACTTTTTTGTTCATGTCATGAAATCGAAAAATGTACTTTATTCAAATTATTAGCTTGAATGAATCTAGTGCAATGCTATAGTTTTTGAAAACACAACCGTAAACATTTAAATATTTACACTATACTCGTAAAGTTAATATTTCTATTAAGAACCAGGAAATTACACCCTAACCCTCTTAAAGACCCTAAGTAATATAATGTTCTTAAATAAGTAAACAGTAATAAAATACATATTTATTACACTCAAATAAATTGAAATCGAATGTGGTAGGGTAAATTAACGATCATTTTTACTTAACAGTTTTCGTTAAGTAGTTGTATCATATAGGTACACATTAGAGATGTAAGCGGGTTTCTGCGAATCAAATAAAAAAAAGTGCGTGTTGAGAGTACCCGTGGATGAAGTAAAACTTCTTTCAGAGTTATTCAACCTCAACTGAATATTAGGTTTTCATTGAAATAAAATAAAAAAAGTAAAATTTTCAATTAAAATTGATTTATTACCTGTTACCTATACAAAGGAAAATTTTAAATTACCAGACTTGTTGTTTGAACACCTACTGTGGTACAATTATAACCTTATCGACCTATGAGTTATAAATTCCCTTATACCTATTTATTCAATACAAACATATTTTATCCTATAAATGGTAATGCCAATCATAATATGTTTAACGTTATCGGTAAAAGAGAACATCATTATTATTCATATATTAAAGTGTTAAATCATAATGTTAAACCCAAACGTTGTTTTGATATATATAGTCGGCAAACGAAGACTGTACCAGTAGAGACGACGAAGAGGATAATATGACGGCAAATGACGAAGACGACGGTGCAGCTGCTGTTAAAGACGACGAAGAAGGGGAGACGGTGATCAAGGAATGTGACAAAGGTAAGGAACTGCGCTTTTACCGTTTAATAATTCCGTATAATTTATAAATTATAGTTCCAAAAAACTCCTTTCGATATTAATGCTTAGCAATTAAGTGGCGGGTGAAAGGTTTTTTAACCTCTTTAACCCCCCTGGAAAAGTCAGTGCTTCCAAGTGAATTATTATCTCCAGAAGTCAAAGTGTATACTTCAGAAAGTTTAAGACTCGGGCGGGTGTTCTCTGTCTCTTATATACTCTGTATAGGTGGATCATTTTATCCGAAGTTTACGGCTAATTAAAAGTCGACGTTTAAATGAGCAGCGATTAATAAAATGACTGAAGTACTTAGACGTTTCGAAGGACAAAGGGCAACACAGTTCCGGAGCGATTAACGTTTTTTATTTTGTTTTATCAAAACCACTCAAAAACTCTCTCCGGTCCCTCGACGAAATCTTCCTAGTGTTTCTCAAATGTATATGCTTAAAGTTTATGCGACGATAAAGTTGGCGTAGGAATTAGTAAAAACAAAATAAAAAATGATACACTCTTGTTTTTGGACGTAAAAATACCAAAAATGTCAAGTTTTAATCGGAAGTAAGTATGCACTGTGAAGTTTAACCTACCCCGTAAGAATCAAAACTACTTGCGTAAAAATAATAAAACGCTCGTACATATATATATGAGTACGTAGTTGATATTAATAGCAGCGTATAATATAAAACATTTCGTGTACGAGATTTAATAAAAACAATGCAATCATTCGTTTCCAGTAATAAAATAATCGTCGAGAGAATAAAATAATTTTATATTACATATCTCTTGTTCGGACTGAGGTGAACAACTACAAAAATATATATTATATTGCTCCGTTCGCGAGAGGAGTAAATACGGCGGTGGAGGATCCACCCCTAACCGTCGCATCGCCTTTGGCGTCGTATATTGCGCGACCGCGTTGTTGCAGTTGTTGTTGTTATTATTATGATTATTGTCATCGTCGTCGTGTATTATACACGATATTATTATATTATATATATGATATATACCGTCGGGAAAAAACCGGCCACGCCCAATTTTCCATTAGGCCCCAATGACAAAGATGACGTCATAAAAATAAACGCGCGACCGCACGGCGATTCGACTTCTCCAGCAGGATTATCGCGTCCGACACGATTTTATTGCCGATAATAAAAAAAAAAAAATGTATAAGAAAAAAAGAAACAAGTAAAAATACGCTTTTTTTTTCTTCTTTTACGGGCTCAAAGTCCGGGAATCGGCCGCCGTGATGCTAAACATTTTCGCAGTATCGTTTTCTTTTTATTATTTAATTTTCTCGTCGAGCGCATATACATAATAATATATAAATATATAGACGGCAGCGGTAGAGGGCTGGGAGATTTTTATACATCATACTCGTATACGTATATACCGTAGACTCCTACCCCCTCCCCTCGCCCCGCCGTACATACTTTTAATCAAAATCTCTCCGCGGTCCGGACTCGAACCTTCGCGCGCGCGCGCCACGTCCCCGGGGACACATTCGTTACACACGGCGCGCGATCAAAACCGTTTTCGGGTCCTGTTGTTGCGGTCATCACGCCACCGTCCCTATCCGCGCTAGCCGTTATCGGAGAAGGACCGTTTCGAGACGGTAGTCGCGTGTAAACGTTTCCCGCGGGTTAGGTGCGAGACCGTGTAAAATAGCGTCATTAACACCGCTGCCACGGCGCACCTCCGTCCGCTCGTAGTCGATTCTCGTGTTATACGGCGGGGGCCGGTCAATCTCGGCCGAAACAATCAAGGCGGAACACTAGTGTGTATATTTGCAATGCGTATATACGTACATACACCGTGCGAGGGTCTGTCGGCTTCCGCGCTCGCTTAACGATCATCCCCCGCGACCTTACTACGACGACCGCGTTCCATGGTCGTCCTATATATATGTGTATACATGGTATGCGAGGAACGGTAACCGGAGGTGAATCGGCAGATAAGACCCTTCTTCCGTCGTCATCGTCGCGACGACGAGTGCAGTATATACCCGCCACGTATACATTTAAAACCAATACATTATGTGCGAGTGCTGTGTGTACCGCGGGAAGTCAACGTTCCGACGATCGTTCTGTTGTATATAATATCATTATATTGCACTGTACGGGAGAAAAAAAATTAATTTTTAAGACCCCCGTCGCGGCGGGGCTTTTAGTCGAGAGTTTCCGGATCAAGAGTGCGCTGCCAAGAGTCAAGAGAGCGCATATTAATTCCGGTCGTCCGTCCCGCGTCGATTTCGTAAATCATTTTTATCGGTCCGAACGAGTCCGGCCGCTGCTGTTGCTGCGGCTGCCGTTGCACATAGCCGCGACAAAACACAACGGTCGTCGTCGCCGCGTCAGCCTTTGACAAACGCCCGACGGGTAGGCGTATCTCTTTTTTCTTCGCCCGCGTCGGGCCTTTATCGCCGCCGCCGATCCCTCCTCGTCGGGGCAATAATGTCGTTCCGGTTTTTGGCATGACCGGGCCAATAATTTTGAGCGCACCGAAGACGCGACGTACATTATTATTATAGTATATAGCTGCACGGAGCAGTAGACGAGACGATAAAAACGTTAAACAAATGGTCGTAATAGAATGGCGTGCCTATATTCCATTTGCAGTTAAGATTGAGTGATTATATATGTGCGCTGCAGCAGTATCGGCTCGGGATGTTCACATATATATATGTATATATCATATATGTACCCTGCGAGTACTATACGGGTAGTATATATATTATGGCAGTACATATAATAGTATATATATTATACAAATAACGTACATCTACATATGCGTAATATATCGCAACTGGTTATATTTGAATATTTCACGTCCAGTACGGTGACGGTATTGTATGTAGGACGGCGGGCCCGTTGGAGATTTACGAGCGATCCTTAATAGGAGGACATTCTGGCAAGTCTCTCCGTCTCTGTCTCTATCTGCGCTCTCCGTGTCCACTGTCCACCACGGGTTTCCTCCCGCTGCTCTAATAAGGTGCGGCAAAACGTTCGCAGAATTTTTTTTTGATTTTTTTTTACGGTTTTTGTGATCGTGCCAAATGCCCTTCTTCTGCGCACGCGTCCACTATTATTAGTCAGCTATATTGTACACGCGCGTCGTTTCACCACGGCGGTCGAGCGATAGTTCATAACTTACGCGCGAAAGTCGACTGTCTAAAGTCCATCCGTCACCTCTGTGTGACGAAAAGGCGTGGCTCATGTCGAGATGAAAAACCTGTTATGATTGTTATTTATTGCACCTACTGTTGAAAGAATCTCAAGAAAGTAACCACAGTCTTTCCTAACCTTTAATTGACCCGATAATAGGTATTTGTGTATCGACGGAACTGCAGTGGCAGCAGTCTTGTTATAATATGTCTGCACGTGATTGATATTGCATTCGACATCATGACGTCGCGCGCCGCCATATATACGCTTCGGTGGCGATCGTCTTCTTTGCGTCATCCTCGCCGGCAGTAATTCATTTAAATTTTAACAAGCAAATTGAGCTTGACTGGTTGTTACTCTGACAATGATGACTTTAGTAATTAAATAATTTTTTTAATGATCCCGCCGTGAGCGTCTATTAGGGGCAATAAATTCGGCCGTAAAAAAAATCCGTTGCAGTCGTTACGAAATAATTTATTTAAGTAGGTGGTATTAAAAAACATGTTATAAGAAACGAGCACTTGTTCAAATATTGAAGTATTTCAAAACAATTTTCTTCGCACGGCTTGTCCCGTTTCATTTATTGTTTTTAATTTATGATATAAATAGGTACTACTGAAATATCGACTGTTAATGTATGCATGCATATAGTTCTTTAATTCAGACAAAGAATTAACTATATGCTGATGTTAACCAATTTTCTCAAAAAATGCGACGTACTAAAATAAATACATTATTACCTAACTTAATTTACTATATTACGTCTGTTCTTAATAGTTCATACATTAGTTTGAGTCGGTCGTATGTGTGTGAATGATCTTGGTAGTTTTTCAAAAGTCTAATGATGATTGCACCACTAATAATTGTATGCGATAAATAATTATTAGTTTTAATAAAAGCAATCAGTGTTCACATGGGTTTAAAAAAAGTCAATGCGATTACCTCTCTATATGATTCCTAAGACTGAAAGTATATGTTCGTATTATTTATATAAGTTGTAATTGAGTGTACGATTCACATTATATGGTCCCCTCCCCACCTCTTGGTCGTTACACACCTTGCCACGCCATATTATATAACGCTGGTTCGTCCCACTGGAATAATACTCCCTCAAGGCGTTTTCGTTGACCGCATATACGACAACTCTTCTTCTTGTCCGTATTTTACGGCGATAAAAAAAAAAAAAAGATCCCGAAAGTTTTTAATCAAAAGTTGGCTAGCGCGAAATATAATGTATATATACATCTGTGGATACATCGGTGATGTTGTTGTCGTCGGGTGTGTGTATGGGTGTGGGTGCGAATCCAACAAGTTTATGCGCCGAATAATACTTTGTGCGTTTCTTATGTATAGTAAAAAAAGATAGAAAAAAAAAAGAGAAAGAAAAGGAAAATAAAGAGGAAAGCGAGAGAACCTTTTTCCGTTTGAAAGGAGAGAAAATAATAAGTGAAGAGTGTAGAGAAGAAATTGTGAGGGCAACAAAAAACTGAGATATATATATATATATATATGTATAAATAAGAAAAGAAAAGTAATCCGGCTGAGGCCAAAGTGCGCCGCCGGTCCGGCGCCTTCAGTAATTCCGGCGCTATACCACGCGCGGCGGCGGGCGTCGTCCCCGTGTACTTGTACACGTATATATATATATTATATACAATATACATGTACCACACGACCACACCGCACACAGACGCGTACTACAATATAATACACGCGCCGTTGTTGTACGATCGAGATGACGCGCGGGCGGCCGTTACGCCGAGGACGTTTTTAATTGACTTTTGTTCCAGAAAAATTACGAATTTCTCCCCTACCGCATCGTCCTGGTCGTCTTCGTCGTTGTCGCATCGATTATCGTTGTGTTGTATATATAATGTTATTATTATTTCGTTATTGTAATTATCGTTCGCACTCGTGTCGTCGCTGATCCGTCGTGCCAGTGGCGTAAAACTGTGAGGATGGAGCAAGGGGAAGCAATTCTCTTCCCTGACATTTTTGCGACGGGTAAAGGTATTACTTTTCCCCTCCCCTCTCTAAGAATGCCAACAGTAGACATTTTCAAAGGTTAGGAAAAAAAGAAAGTAGGCTCCACAGGTCACAGATACATAATATGTAGCTATAGGTACCTACTTAATATTATTTAACGATAAAGGGGTGCCTGCGATTTATTTCTATGCAATGAAGTACCTAAGTTGCAAAACTTGTGTAAAGTCAAACAATTATGTCGTGTTTGATGAATAAATTATCTACCCCTCCCCCTTAGTTTTTATTCTGCAGTTAAGCCACTGTGTACAGTGGTGACCATACGTTTTATACCTCTATAGATACCTATATTAATACATTACGGCAACACATATTGCTGACCAATATGGACGATGAAATATGACAACACTTAAATATCGTAAAATAACGTAAATACCATCATTACAGATAATTTAATATGATAATAATATTATTAATCGAGCTCGCGGTCACGTACGGGCGCGGAGGCGGCCGAGCCGATATTCTCATGCATACCGTACACATTTATAAAGTATTAAATTGCGCGCTTTGTACATGTGGTTTTTATTTTTCTATTTGGTAACCTTCCAAAGCGGAATGTTTCTCAGAAACGTAATACCGTGTACTTTGTGTTTTATGCGCGTATCGCGGTTAAACGTCCCGCGCGAGCCGTTCATGCCAATCTGTATGCGGCGGCGGCAGCGGTAATAGAGTATAAAATAATATATAATATTATATATATTATACGGCCGCGGTGAGTGTGCGAGGCCGTCGTCGTAAACGTCCGGCCCGGGTTATTTTCAATCTCCGTCCGCGAATCCTGAACGCGAAAATATAATAATAATAATAATAATAATAATAATAATAATAATAATAATTCCGCACAAATCGGACACAGATGTAATCTCGGGGGCCGCCGTGAGCGCACTACGAAAACCTACCTATTATTATTATTATTAATGATCCCTTCGACTCTTGCGTGTCTCCCCCATACCACTTCGCCGACGACGAGGGTCGAGACCTTAAGTATACAACGCGCTCCTGTAGCTATACATCCGAATCAGTGTCGAGATTACAGTATATAGTATATATATATATGTAGGTGCCGGCGGTACACCGCCTGACGGGTCCCAATTCCCAAATGTATATTGTACGCAAAGACTTCGGATTTTATGTCATGAGCACATTTTTAACAAAACACGAAGACATATATTCAGTTATGACGTCTTAGACACGACGGGTATTTCAAAAGTATCCACCCAATAATTCCTGTAATATGGTATGACTTATACGTATTGTGAAGCAGATCCCACTAACCACCTTACCTGATCAACTACAAACTGGTATCAATATTTTGCATACTATAGTGTAAAACACTTTTGTCATTATAACAATATCAACATGACACCTTTTCATGTCGGTAATAATCATATTATTCATTACTCATTTCGCGGTTGATATAATGACCTTCAGAATAGTACCAACCCTATTCAACATCGACTATATTATTCACAGCTCAGATTGATAAATAAGAGCGTACACGTGTTTCATACGCGCTTCTCTATACGACCCTTCTTTAGAATTCATTCTGTTTACATAGTATGCCTATAACGCGTGTACTCTTTTTATGGGTTCGGCAATTCAAGTAAACTGCAGGTACTTAAGTAACATATTATAGTCTCGGCGCGTCACGCGAATGATGATTTTTAATAGAACACAATATTAGAAAATATATAAATATTTAGTAATTCAGTATCATTGGACGATATTCCGTTTCATCGCGTTTATCGCTTAACGTGCCGAGAACGAAAAATAAAAACTCCTCTCCACAGTTGGCTCGAAAAACGAAGCTATTCCGCGATTGGCTTGTTGTCATCTATATACTAACTCATCTGTCTAGGTGACCAAGCGTTCTAAACATATATCGCAATAAACAAATGTGATTAGTGATCAGTCAACGGACGGAAATCGATTATTTTTTGGACACGGGTACTCGCCAGTTGATTTTCAATTGATTGCTATTATATTGCATCGGTGATCGGTGTTATTATAATATAGTTTATAAAAACGTCTATTCGTATATAATATTATTTCACACTGAAGGTATAATTTATGATTGATAATGCTTTATAAATATCCAACCAATATAATTGTGAATCAAGTATAGATAGACGTTTCGTGAAGCGATCGTTAGGTATACTGCAAGTTATTATAATGAAGAATTTATTAGTATATCAGTCATTCATCATTTATTTGTGTTAATTATTTAAATATCAATGAAATTTGTTTGGTTGTGCCCATGGAAAGTGATAAAAGAGCGCTTTTTATCTAAAGTGAATTTCTTATAAACTAAACTCATATACAACCAAACTTTAACTTATTTAATATTACAGTTAATATCTTGGAGAAGGGTGGGAGAGAACTCAATTTCACATACAATATAAATAATATAAATTAAGATCACAATCGGATGAATGGCTCGGTGGATGTGAAGTCGGCCTAGGAGTAACGTCACGGCAATATTGTTATATGGTCCGCGAACGCGAACATCGGTTAACGATTATTACACCGTCGCACGTAATGTATATATGTATATTTGTGTATAATTTATACTCTACGGCCGCGACGGTATTATATTGTAATGGTAAGGCCGGCCGTAAAGTAGTAAGAACTTCTCTGCATATGTATATATACGGTAAACCGTATTATATACACGTTTTCAATTATTGTAATCTCTTCGGGCGTGCACGACGTCGTCGTCGTCGTAGTCGTCGTCGCATATTATACCAAAGGAAACCCCTGTACTCCTCGACTCCTCCCTTCACCCCTCCTTTTAACCGCATCGTCACCACCGGTCGGGGAGGAAGTGTGTGCACAGTCTCTTCCAGCCGTCGGTCAGGAAATGTAGTTTTAATGTGCCGTTATCAAATTAACCCGAAAGTCGTCGTCGTCGACATCCACCTCGTGCGCGTGCCCGCCCCACCCCTTCAGCTCACTACCCGGTGGACCGTGCGGTGGACCAAAGTTTCGAATAAAGATCCCCGAGCGGTGGTGGTGGAGTGGGCAGAAGTATTGTGTGTGTGTGTGTGTGCAACTACAGCAAGAGTTTAGGTCGGTCAGAGAGAAGCGGGCGAAACCATTAACGTTGTCGTCGTCGTCGTCTCAGTCTCAGTCTCAGTCTCGGTCTCCCAAAACAAAGCGCGTGTCCCCTCTCGCTCACTCGGTCCATCTCACTACCGGTGAAGAGGGGGTATAAGGTCCGGCGGCGGCTATACAGTCTTGGCGGAATGGAATACAATCGCAATTTAAACTTGAATCCGTAAATCAAACGGGAAAAGGCGCGCGCGTACACCCACCCATACATACACACTCATACATACACACACACACACACACACACTCATACATACACACACACACACACACACACATACACACACAGCCAAACACATGCACACATACGCACGTATACGCGTATACATTATACATACATACACAAGCAGAACTTGTCGTCCACCGCCAAGACGTAAACTTCCGTTTGCGGTTAACCTTATACGCGTTCTGCCCCCGCCGCCGCCGCATTGCCCGTCTTACGAACGCGTAACGGATGCCCGGTGGCCTTTTCGGCTCTGTACGCACAACTTTATACCTCCGGGCCGCCGCACTGTGGTGTGGAGACGAATAAGAAGACGAAGGGTTGGTTGGTTGGTTGGTGGACGACCTTTTTGTGTACGTGGTCCTTTGCGTCGCGTTTACATTTCCTGCAAAGAGAGCTTTTCAAAAGACATTTTCCCTTACCACTGTGGCCGCCACCGCGCCAAAACCGAGATGATACTTGTGCGTTGGTGCATTGCACGCTCCCAGAAATCCACAACAGATTGCTTCACGTTCCTCGTATTCTCACTACACTACGTGATTTTCCAAATTTGCAAATATTTTGAAAATTTTTTACTTACGTTGTTTGCGTTCTAGACGAGTTATATAGGTGCAAATAGCTGTATCATATTAAACGCGTTAATAATAAAATAATAGTATCATCATCAGTTATAATCATAGGTAATCATTTCCTAAATCTACGTGTTCCGATAAGTTAGTTCAGCTACTCAATAAGCTGCAAGAATATTTAAATTTTATTCTGTAATTTGTATGCACATATTCTAATTTTAATTTTAATAATTATGTATAGTTTTTTCATTTTATAATAATTAATAGTAAATCATTTTTAATTGGTTTTTAGATTTTTTTAATACTTTTTGGGTGCGATAAAAAATTAATTTTAAATAACCACAGCGTTGAGAAAAACCATAGTAGACGTGGTTTTTTTTTACCGGTTACAAATAGCGATCTTCTTCGTGTCAAACAAATCTTTACACTTGTCGGGGTGGTTTTTTTTGTAAGACACGCCTCGAGTACTTAACAATGGATCTTCGTGACGAGGGACGAAGTGGAAAAACATTAAGCTCCACGGGGTAAATAATAATATTCCGGGTCTTTAAGCCTCGGTGAAAGTCATGGGCCATTTCTTCTTTTGGTCGTCCGGATTTTCTTCGGGGGTCGTTATTATTTTTCACTATCATCATCATCATCATCCTCTCTTCCGTCGACTCTATCGTGACCAAATATTTTACCCAGATTCTCGTGGTTCGTCGGCTTTTTACCTTTGTCTAGGGTGAGCACTGAGCAATTTATGAATAATTCATCGCCGAAAATATACGAGTCATTTACTTTTGCGCGCGACACTAGAATTGTTGTGAATAATAATAATAATGAAATATATGTATACACGAATAAGGAGACCAACAAATTTTTTAAAACGTTCGAGTATTTATTTACGTTTTAGCATTTCACGATGTGCGCAGCGGTGGGTCGAGTTTTATATTTAAAAGTCAAAATATAGCAATCGTTAATTAATTTCGCGGGCTCCTGTGGAACGTGTAGGGGGAGGAGGGTTGAGTTGATAAATTATCTCGAATATTTAATAAGAGAAAACTTAATAGAAATGGAAATACGGCGTGTTTTATTTACGGAAAGACTTAATTGAGCTTCCCAGAAAGTTGAGCCGGATTTTGGGCATGGGCGGTAAGGTCAAGGAAAGGGTTGTTTTGAAAAATACATTGGAAGGGTGCGGCAGCGGTGGTAGCGGCAGCAGCGACGGCCGTCTAATTAATTCCACTCCGGCAAATCTAATTTCAAAACAAAAGAAATATAATTATTATTCTTGCGAGAGGAGCGTAAAATAGGAGATGTCTACGTGGGAAAACACAGTTCGAAGGGATTTAATGTTATTTTTATAGGAATAAAAAAAATTATAATAATAACACAGCCAATCAGTAGTGTTGATTATACGAAAGTGTGACTAATTTGACTGATTGACTAAGTCGTTTTAAAACTTCAATGAAGCGCCGTTTTTTTAAGTACATTCATTATTGAAATTATTGCTGCGGGATTTAAAAAAATGTATTATAATACAAAATTGCATTTAGATGCTGCGGGATGGGGAACAGAACAAAAAATAAGAATCCCCTTTATCCGGGAAACCTCTTCAGGAATTCAGGGCTCACAAGAACAAGTCCTTTCAAGGGTCCAGTTTAATTAAATTAAACGATCCTCGGGCACATCTATCCCCCTCCTTCGTCCTGAAAGACGGTCAAGAGTTCTGAAGTACAACGGCTATTAAGTGTGTAATGCAGAGTGAGAGAGCGGACCGGGATTCCTGCATTAAGGTATTTCGGTTATTAGATACACGAAATTAAACTTGTAGGAGATCGTTCTGCTCGACGCCTAAGTTTCTTTGAATGTTTCTCCACCCTTAGGTGGAGTTTCCACCTAAAACACTGTTAGTTTGGTCAAGGAATGCAGATAGAAGGAAGTATTGAAAACCTGTTTCACCTTTATGAACGCGCAAGGAATCCCCTGGGACTTACATATAACTTATACAATATTATCCAGTAACTATTATAATCAATAAACTACATTATAAGATAAAGTTCTGCCAAGTGCACTAAAACGTTAATATATTATGTGTGATGATTTAATTCGGTTGTAACTTGTAAGACAATATTATTATCTAACTATTAAAATAATTATTGTAAAGACATTGATTATTTCAATTGTTTATCATAAAACATTCCAATCGAATGTATAATAATGTGTATTGTAATAAAATTACTTAATTAAGTTTTTACAATGATTTAATTGTATTTTACTTAATATTTTTATAACATTTTAAACGATGTGTTTAATTAACATAAAAAGTGCTGTGTACCTATATAAATTATATTTATATATTTTATGTATAGAAAAAACCTATTTTTATTTTTTTATTATTAACTCTGTTTTGATGTGCAAAATGCACAATGCACATTGAGGACATCATAATAATATATATCATATTATAATAGTGTTGTTCATTTTATTTGTAAGAAAAATGTATGTATCTCATAGGTTCATGTATTCATTAAATTGAATCTTCGATCGCTAATTTTCATGTAACTCCTAAAAGTGGTTTTCTTGGTATGTTTTTGAGTTCTGAGGGTGGTGATTTTTGAATTCTTGGTGTAACCCTAAAGAATATTATCAAATAGGGAGAGAAGAAATGTGGAGAGTTCACACTAATTAGTGCACTGTCCCAAAGGATCTAAGTCTGAGGGCTGGATAATTTTTGTTTTTCAAAGGTGCAGAATGAGTAATTAACGCGGGCATCAGTAGAATTATGGGATTGATTGATGGGGTAGCTCATCAGTGGTGATAGGACGCAACTGTGTAGATAATGCATTTAAAACAAGAGCGGGTGGGTTCCTCAGAGAGGACGGGTGACGAATAAGAGTGGCAGGGGTGGTAGTGGTGGTGGTAGTGGTGGTGGTAGTAGTGGTAGTGAAATCGGAAGGGGTGGCTACGAATGCAGTATTAGAGGAGGAAGAAAAAACCTAGATTGTGAAAAACCTCAGTTAAGTACATGGCGTCTAAGAGACGAAGTCCTAACCTTATTTCAAGAGGTCTAAAAGTATTAATCGTACCGAAGGCGGGCACCTCGGGTTTGATATACGACTTAGATGTCCCTGCAGAGGTGGAAAAAAGAAGTAAATTGCGTGATAAATTGCGGGAAAACCTTTCCTTTTTCTCCCTAGTTGTTTTTTTCGCTTTTTCTTTTCTACTATTTTGTTAAGGGGACAAATTGTCTTACTGAATGGAAAACTCGATTTTCGGTAAAAACACAGAGGTGTACATATGCTGGCTGGTGGTGCTCGGAAAATCCACGTTGATTGTAAACGGGTCATAAGTCGTGATTAAAGTCGAGTTAACCCAGGACACACCCCCACACGTCTTTGCGTTGTATTGAGACAAATGCTTTGCGATTTAGCTACGCCAAAGCTTTTAGACGACTTTTCTCATATATATAATTTTTTTTTACCTACACTCTAAACAATAAATTATATTTTAAAAAGCCAATTTAAGTAGATTGCAATGTGCATTACATTATTCTATATAATATATATATGTATACTCTATAGACTATATAGTATACATGTTACATATTATATATTTATTGTATAGTACAAAAATTACTTCAATTCTATTATACATTTATTTGTCGTGAGGTTTAAGTTATAATAACTTTATAATTGTACTGTAGTTTTTGTTGATAAAATGAATAATGTCATATAATTTATATTAACATGCCTACTTTATTTGTATATAAATGTATTTCAACTCGTGTGATTAAGATGGTTAGTTAAACGTAATACTTATAATCTTAAATATTAATATTGTCTAATATAGCTGCTATAGTTATAAAAATTATGTTCATTCTATTATTATTTCACATTTCCTTTATGTTCTTAAAAATTACAAAAATAAAAACGTCATGACAAAAATGTTCAAATTTATATTTAAAAACGAAAACAGTTGTAAGGTAACATTATTTTGAGAAACATCGACGATGGAAATACGATTTACACTAAGTTATAACTTGTAATGTGTAATTTGGTATATAAAAACTGTTCCCAGAAAAAATATTCATAACAAAACTCGTCGTCGGTACAACGGTGGCGGTGGCGGTTGAATATATTTGTTACTTGGAGCTCTTGTGGATTTATCGCTCTAAGATGATGGATTTCTGCCAAAAAAATCATAATATCCAAAAATCCACTTAACTCTTACGAGCAAATTACTCGGAGAGGCGACGGCGACGGTAACAACAAAAGTGCCAGTCTCCTTTGCCCTCTTTTTTTTTCTTGACATCGCATCTATTCGTTGTCGTCTGTCACTGTAATATGTTTAACTCGTTTCTTAATATCCCAGTTTTTTGAAGTGATTTTTTCCACCTATAATTTTTCATAACTTCAAATAATTTAAAAAATACAGAAAGATTCTAAATAATTGCCAAATGTTGTTGTATTAAAAATATAATTATAATAATAACCATTTTATACATGTTTTCTTTACGGTTTGAATAATATTTTATTAAACACGGTCGAGGCAGTTGTGAATAGATATAACTATAATATTATAGAGTATCAAAGTTGTCATGCCGTTGAAATGGGTATAGTTAATGGATGGGTAATCATCCAAGAAAATTCCTTCTTACTTTGTTAGGGGGTTTCGAAACTGATTGGTGCCAGGTAGTCATCCGGCCGTGATGTTCACATCTGTGACCATCCTGTCTTTTATAAAGAGGGTGAAGGAACATTACAGGGATGAATCAATAATCTACGTATTGCGAAATATTCAAATGAGTAAAATTGATATTGTTTAAATTTTCGATAAATATTTTATTTTACACGTTATTGTATCGAACATCGGAATATTAAAAAAAAATAAAAGAAGAAAATATGGTCTTATACTATACAATATCTCTCCAACGATGATATTCCGGGCGAGTTTATTTCGACGTAAACAAAAACTGCACTGCGCCCGTCTATCTTCCGCGAGCTCGAATAATAATTATTTTGTAACAAATAACAAATGCTGGGGCGTACCAAAAAATTTGAATATAGAAAACGGCAATAATACTTATATAGTATAATCATATAAGCTCTTAGCTCAAGTATTATGTTTTAAAATCCACGTATATAATATAATATTAGCAATAACGTACGTAATAAGCATGATGTGAAATTATGATACACTCATAGTCGCCATCACCGTCGATTCTCGGAAATTCCTAAAATATTAATTTGAACAAAACCCTAGACGGGCTTATATATATAAATATATATCGAGACCGCACGTATAAGATAATATTATATACACTGTTGTTTCTATATACTGGTGCACGCGAGTGTTGTGTTTAACCGCGGTTGGTGCGGCGGCTTTCTTCTTAAAAACACATCGCGCGTATATCGTAAAATCATTAGAATTTCTCTGTACAAAAAAAATCTAAATAAATCTCCTCTCATCGCTGCCTTCATGAATAATTCATATCTATAAACATGTATATATAAATATAAACCTACAGTATACACGCACTTTGACGGTGAGATAGAATGATAGAGAGAGAGAGAGAGAGAGAGAGAGAGAGAGAGAGAGAGAGAGTGAGAGAATACGTTTATGTGCAGCTATAGTGTATACGTATAGACTTTCGGTTTTTCTTCTGGTCCTGGCGTCGACGGTGCAGACAGGTGGGAGGGAGGTGCGGCGGCGGCGGCCGTGTGTTTGGCGCCGGGAAGTGCGCTCACGGCCCGGGAAAACCGGAAAAATCATGTGAAAACTTGTAAAATGTATACGCGCGGAGTGGCGGCGGTGGTGGCGGGATCGTTTTGGCGTCGTACCTCTCCCCCGCCGAACAGCGAGTATCTCTACATGTATGTGTACATGTGGTGCGTGTGTTCGTTCCGTTCGTCGGGTATTGTCACAAGGTGAATGCGTGCAAGTCGTTGTGTAGCCTCCCCGCGGGCGCTCACGCTCACCGCTGCGTTGCGTGTGCGCGCACGGGGAGAGCGAGAGTGCCGCTCTATATGGGGTGGTTCGGACTATGTGTACAATTGAGGGCGGCGGCTCGCAGAGGGTGGCGGCGGCAGGAGCCGGGTGGGTGGTGGCAGTCCACGTTAACAGACGTTGGCGTCGCCGAGACGCCGATATAGAGCTTGCCGGGACGCTGCCGCCGCCGCCAAAGTCGCCGCCGCCTAAGTCGATCGTTTACGCACGGTAACGCACGGCTACCGCAACCGTTGGTGCAGTCGCCGTGAGCTTTGGGTGAGGACGCGACGGACGTGCATTATAGGTACATGCGAAGCTTTTTCCTCCATCGCCATCATACAATAATCGCGCTTCACCACCCTCTCCGACCATCACTGCGGGACGCTTACGTCGTATACGTGATACGTGTAAACTCAATTACCGCTAGATTTCGTCCGCCGCGCCGCACTTATCGTGCTCGACGAGCAACGAGAGATTTTTTTCGTTTTCCTTTTCGTTTAGTATTTATCTTCTGCAGCCACAGTATATGTATTTTTAGTTTTCCTGTTCCCGCTCGCCGCGCGATTAACACGTCCGATGACAAATCGGTCGCCCCGAAAAAAAATCTCGTCGACGTCGTGACAGGTTATTAACTGATGACAATTTAGCCGCCGTGGCCAACTGTATATACATAATACATAATATACCTATACATATATATATACAACACCACATCGCGCCAGCACATCATATCATATGTAATCTATATATCTATAGCACATAATAACAGCGTAGGCCATTTTTAAACACCAATCCGATATCACATATACATTATTATTATATGCCACAGTGTTGTATTATACATTCTCTGTATGTGCTGCGTGTGTGTGTCTCTCCGTCTCTCACTCTCTGTGCTTGCCCTCGGCTGACGTGCCAAACCTAAAGGACGATGGCGTACACGTAGAGACAATGACAATTTTGTTATAACCGTCCGTCAACCGCGCACCAAACACCCGGCGTATAATAGTAATAATGTCCGGCGATGACGTCGAGACAAATAAGCGAGCGCGTTCTACTCGGCCGAAAATCGCACGTCACACGGTGGGTAAAAAAACGAATATATATATATACATGATATATGTTATGCAGACGAGATGGATATTGTAGATCTATATAAACGATAATTAACGATATTACTCGTCCGGCTGGCTCGATATAATACTACGGCGGAGACGTCGTTATTTTTACACGCGAGCAACCACACATCTGCAGCCGTAAATTTAGGTGCGTCGTAGAATAATTACTTTCTTATACAGATATACTTTATCTCCGTCAATAACTTTTTTTTTTCAATGAATATTTTCAAAATATTCATTTCCACTGCACCTTTAACATATTTTAGAGACCTACAATTCATAATAGTTATGGTTTTTATTGTGTATTTTGGTGCACTAATTATAACACAACATTTGTATTAAAAAATATAATTTAAATGACTTAAATAGTTAGTCATGTGTAGGCACTGTGTTTAATATTGTTATGCGTACTCGATAGGCGTAATATATTGATAAATTGATAGAAATATCTTTAAAAATAGAAATACCTATAATCAATATAATATTTTTGATCAGTTTTTATGGGAGGCTCAGCTTCTTTTTAGTTATAACTATATATATACTATATGGTATGACAAGGGGAAACGTTCTATGACATTGGTACTAGTATAATTATCTTATTTTTGGGTAGTTGTGTGTTTAGCCATAGGATGGTTTTGACTTCATCGCCGTAGATACATATTTATTTCAATCCATCTTCCGAATTTATGAAGGACACAACATACTCACAATAATAATTGTGATATACTGTACCAACTTTTGAACGTACTGGGTCATTCGTTATCCTATATAACCTCTCCGTATTCTTGCGACGTGTTGACTGCAGTCGATAGGTCAAATCGGGTTTTAACAAAAATCTAAAGCATATAGACATCCATTCGTTTTCATTAAATGTGCAATAAATCGTTCTTCGAGGATGCGCGTGAAATCGTCATGGGATTTGTTGCAGTTTATCCTTCGTATATATAATATAATACACAATTGAGTTCATCGTAACACGTGTAAATCTCGAGTTCCACCGAATCACGAACAGTTCTTATACAAAGACTTTTTCTCAAATGCAGGTATACCTTCCAGTAAACTGGACGTCTGGACCGACTTAAAATTGAGATTATAACGCGACTTGTCTTCAGATTGCATCTCATCCAACACAATGATGTAATTATTTGCAAATATCCGATGGAAATAATGTGTTGGCGGAGAATATAATATATAGGCACAACCAACGCCAAATTTTGGGGACACTATGCGCAGCTCTCGCCTCTCATATTTTTCCCTTAATAATCTGTGTGAACGATCTCTACATAACCTCCCATAAGCTATATGATTACATTTTTATAATTGGCTTATAATAAATATAAATATAAACTAACATTAATATATTTCATATAAAATGTATATTTTAACAATTTTTTTTTAGTTATTATTTTAAATAAACAATCTATACAAAACATAATATGTTTATAAATTAATAATAAAGTATAAATGTGATAATTAATAACCACCAATTACTGACACTATTTGCTCGTGTTTTTTAGCTGTGAACATGCATATACTTTATATTATTATACATTTTTAAGTTAATTTTAGTAATAACTTAAAACGATGAATGTTAAATATTTTTACTTAAGCAAAAAGTTATGCACCTCTTCTTTTTTAGATTTCATTAAAGATTTCCCGGCAGTATTAACTTGGAAATTAGAGGGATATTATGATTTTTAAGTAATTTATGAAAGGGCGCATAGAAAGGAAAATGTATGCATCTTCTTCAAAATAGTTGTCATAGTAAAATAATTAAGAAGAGTTAATGTTAGGTTGGAGATTAATAGCTGTGAGTTGGATATTCTTCGATGAGAATATTGAAATTCTAGTTAGTTTTATGTATTCCTTTGCGCAATCAAAAATAATTTATATTTTATATTTATATAATGCATACAATATTGAATATACATAGGTACCTAATACAATGTAAAATATTTAATATGATGTTTATAAAGTCATTGTGCGTACGTTTCGTTCAAATATTTTAATATTGTTATATATAGTAATACATTATAATTTTAAATGCACTTACACGTAAAAGAGCATAAATCGTATTGTTATAAATGAATGGCTCGCAATATTAGATAATTTTTGGTATTATGGGAGATTTTTTTATTCGATTGTAATAAATTGTGTTTATTTCTCGTCATATATAGCCAGTGCCCAGTCACGCGGATAATACCATGAAAGATGGAATGAGCTTGTGAACCGGTAAAAAAATCATCAAAACAAGCACAATAAAATTATTAAATAATATTATATTTAAATTTGTTATATACGTGATGTTGTTGTACATGTATATTGTATACAGCGGTTCATATTATATATATATAATAGATATTATACACAGGATTTAACCAGAATCCAAAATTTAATTAAAAAATATTTATTTTACGGGATTTTTCTTACAGCGTATAATATTAAATGTTTTTATATTATGTATTTTTTATTTTTCAATATTTGAATGAATATTTAAAATATGTAGGTAGTTGTACACCGCGTTATTCTAGCAACGTTTTGAATTTCTTTAGTGTTCATTGTATTTATATTTTATACTTATTGTTCAAACATCAAACATTCTTTTCCGTAAAGTCAAATAGTTCTTTAAGAACTACTTTCAATATATTATGAATAATAATTTTGCAGTTTTTTACTTTGCATTATCGGATATTGTTTCTCTTGCTACAATTTCGTCGTATATTATATTGAGTCTGTAGATTAAATATCAGTTTGAGCACCCAAGTAAAATCGTGATGACATTTTCACGTAGAACGATTATCATAAATAGGTCCTATGACTCGCACTCAAAAATATCTTCAGCGGTTGTATTGGTAACCGACCACGGTGTAATTGGGCAGGGTGTGAATTCGGTGGAGCCAAAGGGTAAACACAATAACTCCACGCTACGGTTTACACGAGCTTGACACCAAAATATATAGTCTATATATTATATAGGACGCAGTTACCATAACCGCGGTATCGGCACAGACCTTATATGCAAAAATGTACTATAACCTACACCCTGTACTCCATACCACTATAAACGAATATGCTTCCTCCAGCAATGGACGTACGAAAATCGATTTATTTATTGGGTTCATTATAAGGAGGGTTATGAATTAAATGCACTATAAAATCACCACAAATGCATTTAAAATACCTGGAGATGCACTCTTATTATAGCCGTAATACACGATAACAATCTTTTTCTGAGGAGTAAGTACTACTTAAATAAACTGTTAAATTTATAATTTATATCAATTTTGATTGATTTGATTTGATTTGAAAAAACCAACCTATTTAATGTGTTTTATTTTGTATTTTTATTGATGATGTCATAAGTAGATATTTTAAAAATGTTAAAAATCTATTGGAAACCCAAAAAAGGTACCTACGTTTTTCATGTGACGGCCTGAATTACTTTGCTATAACTATAAATTATACTGAAATTCAATGTACCAACTAATTCATAGAACAAAAATAAACATTTAAATGTCTTGTAGTAACAATAATATAGCATTGGATCTCGCACACCTACAACTGTCTAGATTCTGCGAAACGGAGTGATAAATGCATTGGTTTTACAATGATGTGTGTTTTTAAATTTTTTGTTGTGTCGAACATTCTGGAACGAATTCTAATCAAAATATTTTTGATATCTTGTTATTTATTTAATATATTAAGAGTAGAAAATTGAAACATACCACTATTACTTACATTATCATTTCCAAATTACTTATTATTCCCGAAATTACATTTTCAAAAACTGCAGTATATTCATTTTAAGTCATTTATTAGATTATCATTTAATGTTTTTGATTTAAAAATACACTGACACAATTTGTTTTTATAATTTTTAAAAAAATTGTTCAAGTAATCCCGAAAATTAAGAAAATGTGTAAATTATTTTTTAGTTAAATGTAATAAAAATTAATAGCTAAGGCTTAAAAATAAAGTACAGGGTTCCTCATTAGTTGTTCTTATAGAAACCAAAACATTTAAAAATAAATATGCAATTTTTTTTACAGATATTTTAAGCTTAAGTCTCGATACGATTTTATATTTAACCGAACCTAATAATTTTAGTCGTTTTGTTGTACATAATTAAAAAAAAATCGTAAGAACCTTTACGTATATTTTTATATTTTTATATACATAATAACATTTTGAAAATATTTCAATAAGTATTAAACTATTGCCTATATTTCTACCACGAATTTATGCACGCACCTTTCTACAGTTAAAGTCAATGTCGACTGAAAATGCAATAGCAATAATTTATAATGGAAATATATAATATATAAATATACATAATGTTATTTTAATTTATAATATAATTGTATTTGTAATTGTCTTTGACAAAAATTAGATTAACTTTCCATACTTATTACTTACAGCAATATCATCAATGCATAATAATTTAAAGGATAAATTTGCTTATAGAAATGTTTGCGGACACCCCGTCTCACAGAATCGTTTTTCATTATAAAGAAACAACTATTTATCAATTATAATTAAATTTAAACTTAACATATCCGTTACATGCACTTACTATTTATACAGCTGCAAACCTAGTTTACTGATTTTTCATACTGTTTTGGTAATAGTAATGTCAGGTATAAAATATTTAGTTATACAAAATCTGAAATTCATAAATCATATTTTATAAATTTTTGTCAGTTTTAAATTGACACTTCAAAATTGAATTGTATTTAATCAAGTCAGACTATCTACACACTCGCGTATATTAGGTTAGAAAAACCGTTTGATATTTTACGCAAACACTTATCCAAATATATAAAGGATACACACGGACAATTTTAGCGTTAGACGCCGGCCGCGTTAAGTAATCGAAGTGACCACCACTGTTACCACCATCCACCACCACTAACCACGTCCCGTACATAACCGAAACGAAGAACATTTTCATTTCCGATATTGCAAAGTGCACGCGCGTGAGGGAGGTTTCTCCGGGCACAGGAAGGACCTGTCAACCCTTTTCCGAAACCCGGACATATTATGAAAACCGAAGTTAACTCCGTCCGACTTTTAATAATAATTTTTACCCGTTGACCTTTCCTCTCGTCATTATATCATCTTCCCTTCGGCCGCCAAAAGTAATCCGAACGAGATAGTACCGCCATGACGCTGTACCACTGGTCCCCATTGATTACTTGTCACCTTCAACTATATCCATCCTCATTTATATCTGTGTATGTTTGTGTGTGCGCGTGTGTGTGCGCTGTGTGTGTGCATGCTGGAAAAGGAAGAAAATATCCTGAAAAATTGACATAATGTATAACGACTTCGCTGCAGATCGAAATCGTATGTGCAAAATATTGCGTGACGTCATTGTGCGTAGAGCGTATTACTATTTACTGACCGTAATAAACAAAGCGTGTATATTAAATGTTATTACTATATTTTGTGCATTTTGTTTTTTTGTCAACTAACTGTAATTACGTTATGTATATATACTGGTACGCGATTATAACGCCTTTGCCTAATTGGCCTCGAGAGACGCATCATAATTTCAGCAAACACACACACACAAGAGATGTCCTCCGGACTATATATTATTAATGCGATATAAAAGCGAAATCGTCATTACACCCCCGAAAGTCGTAGTCGTCGTCGTCGTCGTTGTCGTCGCCATATCCGTGAGTATATAATAATATATAATAATAATTAAACGTTAACCATGTATATGGGGAGGTTGTTTATTACGCGCGCGGCCGACTGTGGCTGTTAATTTTTTTTTATCTAAAAACACGCGTGTATACTCTTCTCTCGTAAACTCATAAACGTCAGGGGACGATATTTTGTCGGCCTAATAAAACCGGAGGGATAATAAATAAAGCCCCGGCAGGAACTCGCGTTGGTGTGTGTATGTGTGTGTGTGTCAGTACGTAAGGGGCGGGGGGTACGTGTCTATTTGCGAGGGCGAAATTATATGGATAAACTTAACAGCAATTAATCGCCGACGAGTGCCGGGCGGAGGACAGGGGGTGGCGATGGCAATGACGTGTGTGAATTTCAAAATCTATACACGGATTAAACGCCGCCGCTTTAACCCCAATATATTTTTTCACCATCATTATTTATATCGTTGTCAATACACGTGTGTGTTTATAATATTATGTGAGTTCGATAGTATACCTAGAGTATATTATATTATTATGACATAGGTATAATATATAAAAGAGGGAGAGGGAGATAAACAATGAAAATCGGTTGTATGAGAGATAGGGAGGGAAGTGAAGTAAATATATAGTTTAAAAAACAAACACGCCAACAAGTCTGGAAATCTCGTCAAAGCGTTAAAAACACGTAGGTATATAGGTTGAGTGTGCGTGTGTTACTCTTTACACACGCATTATTGTGTATGATTTCCATTTTTTTTTTTTTTTTTGAAAACAGAAGAATAATACCTCTTGGGTCACTAAATCCGATCCACGTTAAAACCGCACGAACCTATACCGGATTTATTATCTATACTCAATGACTTCATACACGTAATTACAGGGTGTTTTTTTTTCGGGCTCGCCGCCGAAGAATATAATAATAATAATTATTATTGCCGTGATCCGTTTTCGACCCGAACCGAGGCTAAGGGAAAAAAATAAAAGGAAGATTATTTATTTGTATACATCCGTTTCGTGCCCGAGACCTCGCACAGACATCGTGGAGCCTAACTTGTGCGCTACAACAATGGGCACCTGACAGAACAGAAAACCATTAATTTGTTGTACTGTATGTGCCGAACACGTCCTAGACGGGCATACACATGATATTATACGGAGTATCGCCAGACTGCGTGGTGCCTCGACCCCGCAGGACGCGACCCGTTATGCGCCCGCTAACAAAATAGGTTACGATGTCAGGTATACCGCAGCAACATAATATAATAGTAATATAATAACATATCGGATGGGATAATCTTTATTCTTTGAATATCCATTGTCCGGTGCCGTGTGTATTGATATATTATGCTCGTACATATATGTCACCCGACTATTGACGTAAATACGTGTTATCGTATATAGTCGTCCGGTCGTCATATATATACTATTGTGCGTGTGTATATTATATAGGTACGTGTAATAATAATATTATAATCCTTATATCAAAAATGGGCCCGTCTCCGAACACCGCGCTGTCTCGTCGGTCCTTTTCTGTTACGAAAACGTAGGTAGGTATACATAGGTACCTATACTATTGTACGTATAATATTATTATTATTATTACTATCGTCATCATAATATTATATATATATATATAACAATATAAGTACTCGAGCAGTTACACTCCGAGCTACGTTTGTAAGTCGTTCTCGTCGCACTAACTCTGTAAATATAATTTAATATATTATTATAGCACTGTATGCGACGCTTATAATATTGTTTCTGACTTCTGTATATCATAATATATAGTCCAACCGCTGTACAATCGTTTCGTGTCTTACGAAATACATGTTATTATTATTATTATATTTCGCAACGCGTTCACGGCCCTCTTCTATGTTATATTTTACATATACGCCAAGCGTATAGTAATTTAGTTTCAAAGTTTATGGAAATAAACTTGTATCAATTTCCTCGGGAAACAAATCTATACCTAAAGAGATATTCCCACTCTGCCCGTCGCCTACGTTTTCTTATTACGTTATTATTATTATTATTATTATTATGTTCAATGTATGAAATAGATCTCGCCGCAAGATAACATACACTCATATACGTGCATGTGAGTACAGAGTTATATTATTATTTTATACATTTACGTGCGGAGACTGAACAACATTTCTATTTCACGATATATTCGCGCTGGAAAACGTGTTGTTGTTCTGCAAATGATGAATTTTATGTGGCGATGCCGCCGGTGTCGAGTGTGCTATGGAGACGGCCGTGGTAGCGGTCTGCAAAGATATTCCTAAGTTGATTTTTTTTTTTGCATATTTTCATTTCACACGAATGTAGGAGCGCGCTTGCGGTATGATAAAACAATATTATGTATTATTATATTTATGCCCGTCGTGGAATCCTATACAGTTGTTCAGTGTTGATTGCATTTTTTACTGGCCCGAAGTCGATTTTTTTTAAGAGCCCGCGGAAAAAATTGCATTTAAATATCTCAACCGGCCTGCGATTGAGAATATATTACAATATTATTATTATTTTGTCGGGCCGATTTACGAGATTAACACCGCCGTTTATACAATTAGCCGCCACCGTGTGCTGCCAATTATAAATACCAATGGGGTTTTACTTGTTGGTAACCGCGTGGCCGCGTAGACAATAGACGTGTCTATAGCCCAGTAATGCGTTAAACTGTCAATATACAATAAACCTATATAATAGCGCACGTTTGCGTTTTATATGCCCATTGCTGGTATTTTGCACTTCCGCTTTTTAACTGCCAAACAATATATACAGTTGTCATCGTTGCGCACGCCAATTCAATTCGCGTCCCGAATTATTTCTATCTCACATTCTGCATATCTATACATAGAAATACAAAACAACGATATTATACAATAAAAGGTATATATTTCCAGCATCAATTAATACTGCTGTGGTCGAGGACCATAAAGTTTAAACAACTGCGTGCGTATTATTACAGTACAAATCATTAAACATTCGTTTTGTGCACCAGCAGTGTGTATATTTGTTTAAACGTTCTTTAATCTGCAGTATTATATAAATAGTGTTTATAATGTTCTGATGATATTGATATCCGTTATTCGTTTTTGTATTCCATGTACCAAGACGATAATAATTGTGGAAAGCGTCCAACAACAGTTTGCCGATTATTGTTTGCAGTGCACTTTAAAAGCGTTCGAGCAATTTATGTGTAAGCGAATTTGCATCATATATCCTCCGCGTCGAATGCTCGAAACATTCTGTTTTCTAGGAACGGCTTCGAATCGAAATCGATTTTTTTTTTATATATTATATTATATAGTAATAAATATGCGGAAACTGTAAAACTGAAAAACCCGTGATAAACATTTTTCTGGTTGTTTCCTAACGATTTTTACTTTGTGTACCGGTATATCACCTATAACCTTTGACGATCGTCTCAGGTAAAGAAATAGGGGTTTTTTTCTGAACCGGGTTTTATATAACACCTATATTATACCTCATTATTCGTGTATGGTCGGAGATTATGTCGGAAATGAATTCTTTAATGTCAGCACATAATTTTTAAATTTTTGAGAATATCTATTTTTCCAAACACTCACAATTAAAAACGTGCAGCAATAAATTTGAAGAAAAAAAACAGTCAATTTCTACCTGACCATACAATTTATTTTCTTAGAACCAAGTCATATATTATACCTATACACACGTTACACATTACACCTGGTATAGAACGTTTATATATGTTTAGTTCGTACGTATATGATGGCTATATGTAGGTACTATCGCCTATATTATATATTTATACATAGTATATATGTACATTGGTTACTGAGCTCGTCCTACCTGCGATTGCAAAGTACAATAATATGATATGGTCTCAGTGTGTCATCGGTCTCCCCTGCGTTATTCTATTATTGTAGCACTCTGCTGGTGTGCACACTTTCTTCTAGCGGTTGTTGCACACTGCAGGTTAGGAACGAAACTTCTATAGATATTTTTTGATAGGAAATTTAATACGAATTTTGTGATATGCACAATATCCACAGAATGATATTTCGGAATTATATGAACAAAATTAGAACACTTTTTTAAAGTATATATTTTATTAGAAGGTTTTAGTTAGTGCATATAATTCAGAGTATTATTGTAATCGTGTGTGCTGAAATGTTTTAACATAGGTATATATTTTATCTTTAAAGTCAAATACGAATTAGTTAATACTGAATATACTGACACGCAGAGGTGGTAGATGAGTATGGCCATGGGGTGAATCGTAATGCCCTCATATCATGATTTATAGCAATCATTATCAGTAAACATGGTAGGTACCTACTGTTGTTGGGTGCTTGTAAATGTTATAAAATACATCAAAAATATAGAACCTAAGTAGGCTGGAATAGTCTTTGGCAATGTTATAGGATGAAGACAATTTTGCTTATTGTTTTGTGCCATGTTATTAAATTATTTCTTCCCTCCAACTATATTGGAGTTTTTTCAAAACCACTACTGCTTGTTCACACTTAAAAACCAAAAATCCATGATCTCGCAAGCTCGCCGTTATTGAAAGAAAATTTTAAAAACGATTCGATTTCGGTGAAAACTATCATCCATGCACACCAGTTTAGAGTTCTCGAGCGGACATAATTTCACTCTGAATTTTTTTTCGTAAGTGCTTTTTTATCGTCTACCGATTTGTATAAAATATATTAATACGCTTAAATGACATCATAATATATCGAGTTCTCTCCCCCAACCCCTCCCGACCACTACAAATAGTCAGGTCTACGAAGGGACGTCGACGCGAAACACACCGTCCCATTATGATAATAATATGTGCTCGAGCTCGCCCACATGCGCATAATATCCTACCCATGACGTAGAGCTGACGATTCGGAAACGATTTTCGAAATGCAAACACGCGTGTATTATAATATATGATGCGCCGCGGATCCGAACGCGACATGCCTTATTATTTGTTCGATAAATAATTATATATTATTATAGAATATTATGACATACGCTTCCTATGTATATTACGAATAAATACGACGAAACTATGCACGACGGCAGCCGGTCGTTAATATACCGTATATTATATACCGCGAGTGCCGGACACGTTCCCGCAGAGGGTTGAAAATCAAACTGCTGCGAGTGTTTGAGTTTCCATCATCACGCGCGGCGTGTGCTGTATAATATAATAGGTGTGCGCTTGTATGTGTATATATAGTATACGGTCGTCGGTCATATAATATTATTATGCGATACACGGCGGCGCGTATTGTTGTGCGAGTGTTAGGTTGTGTGTACTGTGTATATAGTACTATTATATCGTATCATATATTATTATACCTGATTTCGTTAAAAACATCGATTTCCCGACGAACGACGCTCGGACATTATATTATTATTATTATTATTATTATTATTTGTACGCTCTCGCGTTATTATAATAACGTATGTATGCGATGATATATACGCGCGACACGATATGTGCCGAGTCGACGACGGACGTGGTGGGGGTAGTTTTTTGGTAAGGGTAGAGGGGTAGGTGCTGGACGCGAGGGATGAAAGGGTTATCGGCGCGTATATTTGGCGGGCGCGGACGGGCGGGATGGCGGACTGTAGTAATACGGCTGGTGCAAGAATGTAAATAAACATTAACCGGGCGAAAACAACAATTGGACCAGACACAAAATTGGTGGTGCCCCGGCGGCGGGCGCAAACAAGAACCTTTGTGGAATAATCGAATCCCGCGCGCGCTACATGGTAAAACAAACACCGCCGAACATTGTTCCGATCCGATTGATTTAGTATACACGATATCACGTGTATAATATATCTATATGTGTGTTATTATCATATTATATACATTATACATATATATATATAATATATATATTTATTATTTATATATATAATACGGTACCGCCGCCCGAGTGTGTATAATATGTGCGATGACGACCAACGCTTCGAGATGATAACAAATATAATGTGTATGTATATACGTATGTATAATAACGCGCGTGATGAATAAATATATAAATTTCCCGGGCGTTTTGTCCGCGCGCATCTGTCGTTGCCGCTACCGCCGGTTGTCCGTTGCAGCGGGCCGTAAAACAAAACGAGATTTAAACGCGGGTGCGCGCGCGCGCCGAATTCCCCGCAAGATCGTCGTCGGTCGGACGCGATTTTTGCACATGTTATTGTCATCATTATTGTTGTTATTATTATTATTATTACTATCATCATCGAATTCGCATATTTATGCGATATTATGATAAACGACACGGAAACCGCACAAATCAAGCGGCCGACGCCGAACACGTTTGTATATCGCCCAATAACATCATCGCGTTATATAAATGTGAGCAAATCGGACTGCATAATATAATATAACGATGTCGCAGGCCCGTAGTCAGACCTATTGTTCAGTTGGCCGGATGGGGGGATGGGGGGATGGGGGATGGGGGGATTAGAAAATGTCTATTGTAGAATTTATTTCTACATATCAAATACTGTAATTTTAAAGTCGAGCGAAGAATGTATTGATTTTATACAATGATGTGTGTTTTTTATTTTATATGTCTAGAGACACTTTTTCTAGTAGCAAAAATGTTCCAATCATCAACTTCGAAGGAGGATTCCAATCACAACTTGGTTCTAGTTGGTACTAACTAAAGGAGGTCAAACATTTTCTTAATTCTGTGTACCTACTTTTAAAATTTTCTTGGTAAAAACACGAACATTTTATAAATATTATTAAAATAGTAACTGTTTGGTTAGGTACCTTGGTAACCAAACTGACTGCAGTCTTTGCTCAGAATCGTTAGATTTAAGAATTCGTTACAATGATTTATCATTGAATTAAAATTGAACGTACAATATAAATCAATAAGCAGTGATTAGCTTATTCTAGCTTCGAGGTACACTCGACACATGTACCCATTAAACTGTACAGCAGAGCGGTTACCTACTTGATTCCTTTCTTTTAAATTTATAATCAAAATATTGTTTTTATTGTACTAGGTTTCATCTTTCACAGTACAATTTTTGATTTATATCTCATGTATTAATAACAATTTAGAACAATAACAGATGATGATTTTATAAATAATCAACTTAAATGTCTATATTTCAGCACCACATATATAAGCTAAGCTTGTGTTGGTCGAACAGATATTATTGATTATACATTTACACATAATACGAGAATAATATTTTTTTATAATAAGTATAACAGGTAATAATTTAAAATTAAATTATAAAATATTATTGTAAGACAAATTAGAAATAAAATAATATGAAAATGGGAATAGTATATGAATGCTGGGGGCAACCTCCTCTTCCACCTTGGCAACAAGCCTGCGATATCCTTCGTCATTATATTTCCACAGTGTAGGTGCTAGGAGCGTGTTTTCAATATTAACCTATAATAATAATAAACGTATACACTATACATATATAACGTTAACGTATTGTACGATATATGCGAGCGACGGAACCCAGCCGCGATTATCGAAACGGTCGTTTCCGGTGTTCGCGGGCACCATAATATTGTTGTATATTATATTATTATGTTGTCGTGTCCTAACCGCACGTGTACATAATATATTTTATGACACCACTTCGATACCTTTTTCATTCACATCAAAATAATATTAGTATATTGTCACGACGATATCAGTATTTTTTGAAACCGTGTATTATGTAATATCGTTATCGTTCGTGGGTTTCGGTTTCGAGCGGTCCAGAGCGGTGCTGTAGAGACGTAACACTGCGAGCAAAATGGAATTTTATTTTTTAAAGAGAAACCGTTAAATTAAATTTAAATATACCTCGGCTATTAGTACACTAAACGTTCATACTATAATATTATATATAGTGTGATCGTGGGGGACACGTGTTTCTTTGTCACTGACAGGAAGTCGTATATTTCATATATTATTGCCATTTTTTTACGAGTTTTATTTTTTAAATCTCACAAATAATATATAAAAACAAAAACAAAATGACTAATTAGAAATGTGTTCTATTTACATATTTTTTATGCTCGTTAAGTTTGTTTTCGTGGTACTCGCGCGTTGATGACCGATTTAAAAGTTTGGTATATATCTTTTTACATCTCATATTATTGTTTTTATTATTTTTTATTAATTACATAAAAAAACATGCACATATCACACTCGTATATTTAATATATGTATTAAAAACAATAGTATAGTAATAATATTGTATTGTACACATTACAATGTGTTGGCAGAAACGCATTTTTGAATCCGTTGTTTGAGTGACGGTGAAACGATATGGGAGGGAGGAGAGAAATTTACCCCCCCCCCCCAAGAAAAAAAAATCTCTTTTATTCAATATTTATAATCATATATACACATAGTATAATGAATATATATATTACCTACCTATAAATTTATTTTAAAAAAATATGTAAATAAAAACCAGACGCATCATTCCCCGCATTACAAATTCTTTTGACCGCCACTGTGCTATGTACGTTTTACACGGTTATGTGTTGTGACGTTTGACGTCGAACAGTATACACACACACATATATATATATATTATTCCATGGTGTACGCAAGTCGGTAGCGTAAATAAACTACGCGTGCGTGTAAAGGGCGGTGGTGACCGCCGCGTCTCTATATACACACGTATAGCGTTTCTCCCCGCCACTGTGCCCTCGTCTCATCACTATATAGCCCTTCTCAAAACGTATCTTGTTTTAACCTGGTCCAGACGCCTCCGTGATGGATTGCTTGTTCGATTAATCTTGATTGCTTCTTCAAGTTGTTTCCGAGCTCTCCCTCGCCATGTGTCAACAAACTATCCAATCCCCTAATATCCGCCGGAACACGTTATCACTTAACCTCTCTCTTCCACTTCCGCTGTTCCGCCACCAACCGTTTTTTTTTTTTTTTTTGCTCACTACTACATACTCCTTCGAACTCTCCGCGCCAAGTTTTTACGCAGTCCCCGCGATGAAACTCATTAACCTCGTCGCTGCTAACCATACGGAATCGGCAGTGGCGGCGGCGGTGGTCACGGTCACGCGCTCTGCACGCAACTTGCTCACAGCACAATATAACATGATACGTTGCTTCTAAAAGTCTAAAACAACAATCTGGTGGCTTTTACGTAACTATATATTATATAATCACGGTTTTTCGTTTTTATTAATCGGCGCACCGCATGCGTGGGTATATAATAGCCGTCATTTTCGGTGTAGTGTCATAGTCTTTGAAAATATTACACCGAATTCGAGTTAAAATTTTAACACCTCTGATAATTGTTTCACTTCGGTTTTGGGTTCAATCGTTGTGTGGATATATATGTACCCACGTAACAATCATTGTCCATTGACAAAACCTACGACCAAGTGCGTGTCATATACCACGTCATACAGACCGCCTATCGGTGGTTATATTTATATATATTTTTACAGGAAGTGCTTGTACCGGATTATCTGGAATTATTGTCTGTAGGTAGGTATATGACACGAAGGCGGCGATTGAGCGTAGTATTGCGAAGATTTCTAAAAGGAAAAAAACATAATAATATAATATATAATACGCACAATAAACATATAGAATAGAGAAAGGAAAAGTATTACCCAAATGTTGTATAGCCTGCAGGACCCTTCTTAATAATAGGTTAGTCTATGAAAATAACGCGTGTGTACAATAATAATAATAATAATATAATATGTAAGAATTGCACCGGTTTTTTCTCCTTTGCCCCTTGCACATTGTGTATAGTATCGTGTATGACATAAATCACGGGATTTCAAAAACCCGACGACGTTTTCAATAGGCTCGTCTCACCTTTTTATCCCTAAACGCACTTGGTGTCGTCACTATGTCTAGCATATTGTCTTATCACGTATTTCGTTTGCCCAGACTGCTGGTCGCCTCCGTGTCCACCACCACCACCTCCTACCCCGGTGCCACACCCTTACCGTAAACCGCCACAGATGCACGTGCGGCAGTGTTATATTTTTCTATATACTCCGCCGCTGGCACTGTTTTCGGGTTTAATCTTCGAGGCTCTTGTCCAGCACACGATCACACACACACACACACACACACACACATCCACACGCTCATGCACAAACACACTCACACGTACACACACCTATACCCAGCGGTCAGGCAACTGCGCCAAAGTACGATTCGGAAACACAAACACGACCGGCCAAAGGATTTCGTGTGCCACCGTCGAAAGAGACCGTGGAAGCTGCTTAACTCGGTCACTTTATAGATTAAAACTTGGGAAAGGACTCATTGCGCCCTACCAACACCACCCCACCGCCAACGTCCCACGGACCCGCTCGACTTTTAAACATTAATGACAAACGTAAACACGCGGTGACCGTCCAAGATTCCGAATTAATTCTACTACTTAGTGTTTCCGGCAATGTTTTGTTGACCTCTGCAGCCAAAAGGGGTAAAACCCTGACGGAAAGTGAATAATAACAAAAATAATGATGATGATGATGATGAAGACAATGATGACGATGGAAATTTTAAAAAAGGAATTTTTGAGAGAAAACAGAAAACCTACAGGACGATAGCCAGATATATGGTACACTACTTTTATTTTGGAGCCGCCGATGGCGGTGGCGGTCAATTCGGATTTTCCAGGACAATCTGTCGACGAGGTAGAATTGTTTTAAATTCACCGACGGTGCGTACATGTACACCATATTCGTTTATATATTATATTATTGTACATTGATACTGCCCCGTGGTCATATAAAAACTAGACATTTATAACAATAACACAATGGGGTAATGTTTGAATGTATAATAATAATACTGCACTCGTGGAGATCGAACCACTAGTGAATATATATAAATGTGTATTACGTAACTATATTATAGTATACAGAGTGATTCAACAAGCATGCTCAATCACCATTTTTTTCCTTTAATAATGAAATCGAAAGCTCATTTTGGAATTTTTAAATATATTACTAAGGACAATGTATTTAAAAATATTGTGGCGATATCAACTTAATTTTTTTTAATGAACATCGCCCTTTTTTCTTGTAAATTGAGCAGATGACTTTTTTGAAAATGTCGATGTATCTAAATCGAAATTCGAACCAGAAGTTTTTGAATTATACCAAGGATAATATAGATCCATGATATTTTATAGATTTTTCAAGCTTAACATTCAGATATAAGTAAAGCTACATCATTTGAAAATTACTGTACCTAATCAATCATTTTTGATTTAAAAAAGTCTAGATTTTTAAAAAATCATCTACTGAACGACCATTAACAGATAAACAAGGTTCTTCGCTGTTTGAAAAAATAATTTTGTAACGTCACAGGACACTCATAGTATAATAAATGGTACAAAAATATTTAATAACTGAAAATGCGGTCTGCTGCGAGTGTCCAAGTAGATACTTGATAAATTCCAAAAATCAGAATTTGAGTAAACTCTTAATGAAAATATTAAATTAAGAAAATATGGGAGGAGATCGTGTTCGGTAACGCCCTGTATACACGTGTCATCGTCAAAATCCCTTATCGGCCGATCTTTCCCCGGACCGGACGCTGAGGCTTAGGTATATGCTCTCGATGATTAGATTGCTGCAGCAGTGTACGACGACGTTCTGTTTTCTGTATCAGCGTCGCACAGTAACACCCTAAATATTATATACATATATGTGTATACTATAATACTGTATATACATATTATATTCCAGGACTGGCACAAAGGTGCCGGTTAATGCATGTGTATGTGTGTGTGTGTGTGTGTGTGTGTGTGTGTGTGTGTTCGGTCGATTATTACGACACACACATTTATATAGTATTATTCGGCCGCAGTATATATCAAGCATTAATAATATTATCGTCACCGAAAAACGATGAATCAGTATAATATGTGTAACGAGAACAACAACACACCGATTAAAAACGTCCAAAACATAATTGATTTATCCGAGTGAAATGTTTATTTGTGCTCAGCTGTAACAGAATAACGCTGCACTGTATGTATTTTATACGCGCTTACAATGTGAAGTTTATTATATGTTGTACATTTATTTTTTCAACAGAAAACAACTGCCCTTGACATTTTTTTTCACGAAAACAGACGATTACATTCTTGGACTTGTATGAAGAAAAAAAACGATTAGGTTGTAGGTAATCTTATGTGATGTATAATAACATCTCAGTTAACCCGCCGCCTGCTTTGAAACGGATGACTCCAAATTTGAATACATTGCAAAAATCGTGTCGATAATTTAATCTATTTTTATATTGGTAAACATGAATAAAAAAACAACATCGAATTTGTGGTAAAATTAGATAATATACAGTTTTTTATGAATGAGACTTTAGATCACACTCACGTACCTGTCACATACTCACACATCAGCTTTTTCATGACGGAAATAATTCTGATTTTTTACTCAACGCTTTGTGAACAGATATGTTACAGCCTAAGCAATGTCTTTGATCTTTTCTCTTTCTCTCATGTAAATTGGAAGTTTATTTTACATAACGTTCACAATCCAAACAAATAAAGAATGCCCCGTGTGCGGTGTGCGGTTAACCATATAATTAACCACACCATATGATGATGTGCATAATGTGTATTCATTATATTTTGTTTTGGGTACGTTGACCTAATATATTCGTAAAATATGCTACATTTTAAGCATAATAATATAATATACGTTAATTCGTTAATGTGTTTTTTCTTTGTTCACCAGAATTTGAAAAACATTGCGTATACAATATATTCGTAGAATGGCGATAATATATACGTCGTGAATTTGTCAAATGACCACCGTGTACGTGTGTGTCCGATACCAAATAGTGAATTATTTACAGTATAATTATAATAATCGTGTTGTACTGCAAATGGAGACGAGTTAGGTAGTCTTTATAGTATATTATATAATACCATACCATAAAGTCGTATGAAAAATCCAAACACGTGTTTTTTTTCTGCGGTCGTCTTTGTCTTGTGCCACACTGCCGTCCGGACAATACGCAGTCACGAGTTCTCCGCCCAGATGATGGTTTTGAAAAATACTTCCCTTTTGACGACAAAAAAACAAAAACAAACCCATGTAGGAACGTCCCACGCGAGACATCAAAAACCGTTGATAAGACGTTAAAAAAAACAGAACACACATAATTTTGGACAGAGGGTATATAATAATATATGTGTAACATATATATGTGATAACGAGACTGTGTAGAACGTGTGAACACGTAAACAGGACATCGGTTTCGAACGCGGTTAGATAGTGCGGCGATACCGAGTTTCCTGTGTTACACTTGATATATAATATAAATATATATACACACGGCAGCACACACATATTTACCCATAAATATTATATAAGCCGATAAATTGGATCGGAACAAAACTATTGCCTGCAGAGGTTGCAGTGTGCACTTGTGTATTGTACTTTGTATACGTTTACGCGATGTATATATATATATATATATATACACGAGTGTATATTATATAAAGAGCGACAGAGAGAAAGATAGAGAAGAGAGAGAGAGGGGAGTGAGAGTGAGTGAGAGTGAGGGGTGAGAGATTTTCTCCAATAAATATGGCTAGCACAGGCGCGACAATTTTAATTAAAATTCGTCGGGTGTCTTTGCCGCCACTGTGCCCTCGTCTCCACTCGTCTACGCTGCCGCTACCCCTTTGCGTGATTTAAGTGTATTGCGGTTTTCTTATCGCTTGTTTTAAGTTCTATGTGGGCCGAATAAATTGCCGGTTTATACGCGAGAGCGCGAGCGCGCGCCCACCTTGGGACGGAAAAGGCGGTTTTTATGGGACCATTATCACATTACACGCACGTTTTCGCCGGGGCCCCCGGAGACGTTTTAATTGCCGGCTTATAATAAACTTTGGAAAAAGACGACACGACCGGTGGTGACGGGCGAACCATGTATGGAGGGGAGTGGGCAAGAGGGTTGCAGAGAGGCAGGAAAGGAAGATCAAAAAAAAAAAAAAATTAAATAATAAAAAACTATAAAAATATAGTACGCGACGGAAAGGAAGGAAAAAAGACAAGAAATACGATTTCGTCGGGCCCTGAGACGTTTATATAATTATATAATGACGTTTGTTGTCTAAAAGTTAATCAGTGTTAATCGGGATTAATGGTCGGCAAAAGGGTTCTGAAAACTTTTTGCCCAGAAAATTGATTTTCGTTTTTAAATGCTCTTGATTATAAATAAATATATATATATATATATATATTAATACGCGTATTAAAATTATAAAAAGGGTGTACAGATGGTGAATGAAAAGTAATTTGTCAAGCGGCGGCCAGCTTAATTTCGGGGAGGTATATACGCGATAACACCGGGCGAATTAAAGTTTCCCGGGGAGGAGGGATAGCAAAAAGAGAAGAAAAAGTTTTTCGGTTTTGTTAAATATCAAGGAAAAAGCTTCTTGCCATCTATAATTGTAGTTAATTAAAGAAAATTTCCCGGGCACCCTAAGTACGAATTAATTACTTTTTACCAGTGGGCGGAAATTTTGCAAACTTTGTTTTTTATACTTTGTCTTTTGTCTTTATATATATTTTTTTTTATCTCTTCCGGCCCTCCGTTCCTGACCATTAATTCCGGAAACCTAACCACTGATTTAAATAAGGACATACCAGTATAATATATATATAAAAAGAAAAAGAAACCAACAACAACGAAAGAAGGGCAGGAAGAAAAATCGGTTCATGTCTTCGAGGAGCTTTTTCATAACCACCGCCACTTTTTGGTCTACTGCAGCCACTGGTCTTAACCGTTAACATCGGTTGAACTACTGATGGAAAATCGTTTTTTTTTTATTTTGCTACAGCTCTTCCTCTATATATAGTGCTATATATATTTATAGTCCCTTGCCTCGCTGTCCGGCGGCCATCGAATTCGTCGGGCTGGTAATTAATATACGGCGGCCCCCGGCCAGAGGGAGAAACCAATTAGATCACGGTGAGATCGAGGACAAAAAAAAAAGAAAAAACGAATGGGTGGGTTGACAAAAAAAGGACACGCTAAAGGTCGTTCCGGCCAGGAAGCAATTAGGGATTAGAGGTTAGGTCTGATCCCTGGGTCATTGATTACCCGTGGGGGTTACACGCACTATATTGCTATATATACCTCTCGGCTCTCGGGGTCTCAGTCGAAAATTTGCATAATAAATTAAGTCCAAGGATTTCTTCTGCAATTTCGGGGGTCCTACGCCGCGCACACCATTGTATCCCTATAACACCGCCGGCACACTTAATGACCCGAACACACGAGAGATTTTCAGACAGATAAAGGTACCTATATAATAATATACTGTATTATGTACGCGGCGGCGCGGCGTGTCTTGGTAGCAGAGAATATTAACGACATCGAAAATGTTAAATTAAGCGAAACAATTTGTACGACCACGTAATATATGCATATTATTATATACATATGAACGTAATAATATTATATAATAATATAATGTATATTAAATACAGAAAATATGCCGCGCGCGTATGTAGTGCGGAGACGAATTCCGTCGTGTTTTTTTCTCCATTTAACGTGCGGTATATTATACACACACACACACACACATCCACGCGTTCAACAATCGGGGCCCGCAGGAGATGGGAAAAATAAAGGAATTTCAAAAGGGGTTTTTATGTTCCTTAGGTATATAATATAATATACATATATATACATATATCTGTATAATATGTTTGTACGTGTGAGCGGTTGTGCGCGTATGTGCGTGTATATATATGAACGGACAATCGGCTCCGGCAGAAAACAGTTATGCATAATATAATATAATGGCGCGAGCGGGCACGGCTATAACTATAGATATACACGCGTTACCGTATAATGTATAATATACTATATCTGTACATAGCCGGCAAAACGCTATAAAACAGAGAGACGGTCTCTCTCCGGTGCACGCCTTTTCATTGTAGTTTTGCGGCCCGGGCGCAGTCTTCTTCCCGAATCGGGAAAACTGCCGAAAACACCGCGCGCGCGTATATGTATTGTACGTATAATCATCGTATATGCGGCCGGGGCGGTGGCGAGCTGCAGGAAAATAGCGTATAGACGCGATGACCTCAACACCACACACACATCCACCCACACGCACCCACACACCCACCCTGCCGCCGTGTATATACTCACGCGCGTGTGTGTGTGTGTGTGTATTTTATATATTATACACTATACAATAATATATATGTGTGCGTGTGTGCAGTTCCTCGGATGAGATACAATAGAAATTTAAGATATGCAAATGACGTTTTACCCTTAACTCTGCGATTGTGCATGTGCTGCGCGAGTGTGTACGCGCGTGCTGTATGGCCCCCGGGGTACCTACACACCCATCGCATCGTCGCGACACGATTCATTGGTGGACGGCGACCAAAAGAAGAATATACCATATATATACCATATATATATATATATATATATATATATATATGGCGCTGTATATATATATATATATATATGGCGCTGTATATATATATATATATATGCTTACGCGCGTGTGTACTATTTTTTTTTCTTCCTCTCGGAAATATATTATTTGACTTTTCGGCGTCTGTATACATGTATTATTATTATGCACATGTTTATAGAACTGTATAATATATACACGGTCGGTCGGTCGGTGTACGTCTTCTTCTTTTAATAATTGAATTCATTTTCGTACGACTTCGTCGTCGTCCCATCACCCACTGTATTCTACTGTATTATATAATATGATATACAGCTATATAATGTACGCGTACACACTCTCCGTGGTTTCTGTCGTGCTATCGAGATAAAAATTGTCCTTCGAAACCTATTTGTATGAAACGATATTTTACATTGCACTCACAAAAAGCGATATTAACAGTTACATATTATTATGATTCAACACTAAATACAGTATTAATACGCACGTGCATCGCTGTGCAACTGAGCAATATTTTATTATTCATCGGATCATATTTCAAAATATATAGGTAATATATATATATACAGGTAATACCGAGTATTTCGCTATATTCCACCATAAACAACGGGCACAGCATTGCGTATACCTTCGTAGTTATTCATCATGCATAACATGAGGTTATTATTTCATTTTATATTTTTATACTGGTATGATCAATTATTAAATTATTTTCTATGATATTTACATTATGAGTAAAATCAAATATGAGTGTTTGTTTAGTTAAAAACGAAGCTAATCAGAGTCAGACTAGCAGAATAATGTAGTACATAGTTTCCTGAAATATCGTTGTTAATTGATGTTTTATTAGATTTAGGTCATATACAAATAGCCGTAAAATGTTGGGTTATTTAAACAATACAAACGTGAAAACTGATAAGGCGCGGTACTTTATTAGTTTATTGTAAAATTTAAATCTTACGATTAGTTACTGTAATGTATTCTCAAAATAAAATATATTCACAATCTCCATATTCATAATTAGAAAGAAATAATTATTTTGTATTCATATCAGTTGCTTCTAAATACTTGATTTATATTAATATTTTCCAATGTAATTAAATGTTTATGATCATATTATATATAGATATAGTATCAAATGTGTTTTATACATTTGCATGATTGAATTGAAATGTAATTCCATTTCTTATAAGACTTTATATTACTTTTTAAACTTACAATACATTTTATTTTTGATTTAACAGTTTAATTTCTAATATGTACACAAATCTGTAAATTTGTTGACATTTATGAACTCAGCTATACTAACAAATGATTTACAATTTAATATTTAATGAAATTGATGTACGTTTGACATGAATTCGATTTAATAAAGTTCCTGAATAAATTAAAATACTACAATATCAACAAAATATAGGTATATAATTCTCGTAATTTATCCATGCGTGTACTTTATGCGTTGTATACTGTCTATATTATATCCTTGCCGTTAATTAGCAATATAATATTTCAATATTTTAATATATTCTCATCAATAGTAATTGTTATATTAATATATGAAACGCATGGTCATTTTATAATATTTTAATCAATGTACATGTACAATACAGATATAGTAGTAAGTATCCAGCGTATAAAATATGTGACACTTATATAATTGTATTTATATAATAATTATTTTAAATACTGTTGTAATATTATATTAAAAATACTCAAACTGTGCGTTTGAAATACTCTAAGTGTATATAGATATAATTATTTTTTGGACTGGCCTACATAATGTGTTTATATTTTATTTAATCGTCATCAATGATTCCTTTATTGCGAAATTATTGTTGTAATATATAAAAGAAAAGCGTACGTGTACACTAGGTCGTAATCGGCGGTATGTAGAAAAAAAAAGGAAAATACTGTCGTTAGTGACAACAGAGACGACGGCATTTTAAGAGGGTGCGTATGCAAATTATAAAGGTACTATAGTGTCTGAAAACGACCTCTTTATATATACGTGAACGGTAATAAAATAAATAAGGAGATAATTGAAACCGAAAACGCTCGTTTATGGGTCCTGGGAAATTCCCCAACCACAATTACAACCAGGCCAGCACGTATGCATATGAAATTCACCCCTTTCCAACGGCGGCGACGGTGGTTGTCGGGAAGGCCCAAAAAAATGCAGCGTAATAAAAGAGATATGATAATAATAATAATAATAATAATAATAATAGTAGTAGTAGTAGTAGTAATAATAATAATAAATGAAAAAATATATACGTACCCCAAGAAATTGTTATTTGTTTTAAGTAGTGTAGTATAACTGCAGAAATGCTTTTAAAAACAAACCGTCGCGGTGGCATGGCGGCCGGCGGACACGATATTTTAAGTCCGAAAAAATTAAAAAATAAAGAACAATTCCTGATTCCGCGAGGGCAAAAAAAAATGAACTTTTTCCCTCGCCATCTGTCATGGTTCGCCGCCTTTTTAATTCGTTTGTCGTGTAATAAAGTGGGTATTTTTTTTAAACATTTCTTTTTTTCCAGCGTATATATATATATATATTATATTTACTTCGGGCTTTTCGCAGTCGTGTGGTTTACCTAAGGCCACGCCCCGGCACAAAAGGAACGGGGAAAAAAAAATAAAAAAAGACAACCACGTCCCGGGGACTTAATTGACTTGGCTCGGAGGAGAAAAGCGGTGCCGGCGTCGACGGCGGCGCACGGTGGCGGAAATATAGGGGATGACAGGCGGTATAAAAAAATGTAATAAAAGGGCCTCGGGTAAGAGCGTAACACATGTGTCGAACGTACGTGAAGGGACGCTTGGTCAGCAATGGTCAGCACACCTGAACCCCAACCCGACGCGAACACGCTGCAGCACTCTGCACAAGCTCGGCGGCGGCGGTGGCAGTTATAAATATATGAGAAAAACGATATAATATCGCGAAAGATAGTAAAATACGTATACCATGCACCACATATAAACCGTGGGGAATATTTATTTATACATGTACAACGCGTGCGTGTGTGTGTGTGTGTGTGTGTGTGTGTGTGTGTGTGTGTACGTATATAGATGAGAACCAAACAACATAAACGTGGGTGTGTGTTTTTGTACGTGTACGGCGTGTGTATGATATTGCAGTTCTGTGCAATATATATAATATATTATTATACTCGCAATCTAGCAGCTGGTAACCGATTTAATTATTTATTGGCGATGAAATACGCGGCATCTCATACCTAAACTCGCTACACACATTATTATTATGTGCATGTATTTTTGTCCGGGTATGAATTCGACGTTTTTCGTCTCGCAAAAAAATTTCCCCCACCCTTCACCCCCATCGTCCGCTGTGATACATGGAATAAGATACCCGTGTTCCACCGCGACGACGGTTTTTATCGCCGAAACGTGTGTGTGTGTGTGTTTGAATCTATATACGGTCCGAATTTACCGTCGTTTGTATGCCGAAGGTTGCGCAAGATTCGCGGCTGCAGTGTATATGGTATGTATATATAATATAATATAGGTACGTTTGCCGCCCCGGGAGGGTATAATATAATAATAATAATATAATATAATATGTGCGCTTCAAACTGCGGCCAGAAGTTCGGACATAATCGTAACAATAAAAGAAAATAAGGAAATCGGTTCGGAGGAAAGAGATTATTAAAAGGTTTACGTCGCCCGCGTTATGCGCACCGTACACGGTCCCGTACGCTGAGAGGGAGCAGTGCTGAGCACGTGTATACATATATATATATACATATGATAACCATGAAAAGTCTGTTCTGAAACCACCGGCCGTTAATACTATATCCGCAGCGTATTGTATAATACAGATATTGCAGGATTTGCGGATCTTTTAGGCTCGTGTTCGAAATTCGATTCCTATTTAATGTGTATAATATATACTTATATTATTAGTCGAGTGGTTGAGCGAACACCACAACACTAGCAGCCCTGCAGTCGTAGCGTATTTTTGACCCCGACAGTGCGACGTATACGATATAGTAACATTTGACGTGTTGGTGACATTTTGTTATATTAATGTAATTCGTTGTCTTCGGTCTGCAGTGTTGAATCAAAACAAAAACCGCGAACGTAATTTAATTTGTAATTTGATAGCGGTCCATATGTGACCTCCAAATCAATTGTTATTCGATTACGCTACCTATATATACGATTCGTAACAGATATACCTAGTTAAGTGTGTGGGACTAAACAGTATCGAAATCATAAGTGTAAAATTATTAAAAACTGAAGAAGTCGTAAAATATATGCATTTAAACTTTCAACTTTGGTTTGGATACGAAATGTTAGTTATACACTCAGATGTTTTTATGTTGTATGTATGAGCGGAAACAAGAGATCACATGCAAACTACAAATAAACTATGTACGGATAATAGTCAAATATACATACCGCTATAAAAATTGTATGATGGAATTAAATTTGAAGGTGAGCTGTTAATATTTTATACCAATTAGTTTTAATTTTAAGAAATGTTTAGTCTCATACTTGTGACATAATAATATTATGTTGTGCGCCAAAAATATGTATATTAGTAGGTCACGTACCGGACAGTATTGCCGTTCTCGCAATCGACGGTGTAGTAAACTATAATATGGTTCAATCGAACGGAAAACCGGAAATTTTTTAACAAGTGTGTGAAGATTCAAAAAGTCACTTGGCATGTAATGTAAACTGTGTATAATATTATATTTTATATTATTGCGCATTGAAACTCTATCGATTTTAAAATTTCGACGGTAGAACAAGTGCGATAACTTTTAACGATCGCCGTACACTACATTATTACTACTATACAATACATTTACAGTACGAAAATCGGTAAAAATCGACCCCCATATAGCACTCGGGGATTCGAATAATAAAAGTGGGCCCGCGACGGCGGCGGCTGCTGATGTCGCGCGCGTATTAATTACGTTGTCGGTCGACGAAGGGGCGCGCGCGGGATTTAGCCCATTCGATTAAATGACGCGTAATGGTTATGTATACATTATAATAATAAGTATATACATAGCGTAGCTAGCGAAGAGTGTAGTTAAAAACTGCTTGAGAAAATGCGCCGCGTATAATGTACAGTGAATAATATTCCCCGAAGGAACTTTTCGCCACCCCCCCACACCACGGCCGCTCCGGTTATTATTATTATTATTATTATTATTATTGTTACTACAGTGTATATTATCATTATTATATTTTTAGTCGTGTGTATATGTTCACCGTCGTCGTCGTCGTACACATTGTATTAACGATCGGAAATAAAATCCCGCAGAATGCACACCGATCCGTATATAATTGGCGTGGCGACAGTGTATTGTACATACGACGACTATATACGACAACTATACACGATCGTTGTACCATCCGTTGTACCATCGTCGCGATGCCCGTATAGGCATTATAGTAATAATAATAATGTCATAATGGTGGCGAGGGGCTGTTAATTATTATACGGACTGTGAAAAAAAATTTGAATTTTCCGCGCTAATTGAGATCCACAAACGCGTGCGTGAGAATTCGTAGGCGCCGGCGGTAATGGCAGCGGCAAAGCCAAATGTGTAGTGACAGCGTCGTATATTATATCGAAAAAAAATATCCGTTGATAAATAATCATAAATAACAATGGGACGAAAAAATGAACGGAAAATAAATTAATAATTAATTTCGGTAAATAAAAATCGGGACATTTTAATTAAAAAATACATACCATTCTGATGCAGTTTTATTCCGCTGTACTATAAGAGACTGATATTCTTTTTATAATAATATACAACGCGTCTGCAGCAGTATTATTATACCGCCGTTGTATAATATAATATTATTATGTGCTGTAGTTTTTGCAATAAATTTGACAATAAATACGCACGTAAGTATCTTTGGCATGCCGGCGCCCCGAGATTTTCTGCTAGTGTATATACTCCTTTTTTTTCTTTTTAATTTGAAAGAAAATCCTTCGGCAAGAGACATGACGGTGCGCGGACGGAGGCGGTAGCGATATTAATATTGTACAACATTCCTTGGTAGCTATGAGACGTGATTTTCGTTGGCTCCAAGGTATTACTTGAAAGTTTCGAAAAAAAAATAATAATAATAGGGTAAAATTAATCAAATATCCACGGCGGCGGCATCAGTCCGCTTGCGGAAAATCGTTTCCGAGACGACCGTCCGTCTCAAGCGCGTGCGTGCAGTACCTATATAATATCGGCGGGGTTATATAGTAATAATAATTATTATTATTATTAAGATTATAATTGAGTTGTGATGCATTAGAGAAAAATTCTTTACCGAGAAGCATGTTTGTATATAATACATGGCAGCGATTGAGATGTAATGAAAATAAATTACGACAAAGGAACTCCGTAAATTAAAAATAATAATCGTACAACAAAAAACTATGCTCGATATATGTATATAATATATTATATTAAGTTAAAATTCATTCTGTTAAAAAAACGGAACACAAAAAAGCATATTTCGCGGGTTCTGGGTAATATAATATGCGGTAACCTACCTATAGTATAGTTACAAACAGCGGTGGGAAACGACGACGCCGCTCGTCCGCTGGTCGTGCGTCTTCCTATTGTTTCGTGGCGGAGGGCGAAAATACAAATGTTATTAAATTGTTTTGCAAACAGTCCTCCGGGACTACTATTGCCGGTGTTAAAAATGTAAAAAAAAACCGCCGGCGAAACACTTTTTTTTATTATTATCATTATTTGTATTTTGTATTCACGCAGCACACGGCCGCTGTTGTGTAAAAAATTATATATAAATTAAAAAAGGATTTTTTTCCATACCAACACACCATCACCGGTAATCTTTTTTCGTTTTTTTTTTTTTCACACACGCCGCAGCCGAAAAAAACAACTCGACCGCCCGCTTTTTGTACGTGTACACGTCACATAATTTATGGAGTCCCAGTGGGTGTAAAAATCTGTTACTGATATATTTCATATCACATAACGGCATCGGGCAAAAAGCAGACCGGCTCGCTGTCCCGTAGCAGCGGTCTGAGTTATGATTACTGTACCACATACACGCACCGGTGTCTGCCCCCACCGAGGTCGCACACCAAAAAATACACCCATTTTGTTGCCGCCGCCACTGACGTACACAGTAGCAATGTGTTTGTCGCAGGACAGTCCACTCGTCTCTCTCTCTTTCTCACTCGCTCACTTTCTCTCTCTCTCTCTCTCTCTCTCTTTACATATATATTATAATATAATATAATATATAATATTACATTCACCGTGTATCAATCGCAGAGCGTTTTTGCTCTCATCTACCCTCTCGTGCATCCGGACAGAGTGATTTTGGCTCACGCTTATTGTTTACCGCAATCTATTATAATATTCGCATACCGCATCTATTTTGTTTGTATATATATCAGATCCCTATATGTGTCCAGGTACTGATAATCTTAGAACACCTCGAAATTCGAAATTTTGGTTCGAGTCCAGTTACATCTCAGCATATGGCGTCGGAGAGAGGAAAATTTATGTTCGTCTTAATTTTCCCGTGCTCGGAAAATTCTACTGTTGACACAGCTGTCCGCGCCCCGCTGAACGCGCGCACAACCACCTCCGCAGTATACTTTCTTTTTCTCTTAGGGGGACCTTAAAAACAACACCGCCACCGGGTGTATATATATAAAGGTATACCTTTCTGACGCGGTTCTTGGTATACGGAGCGGTATACTGCTGTAGGAAACGCCAACTGTTCACCTGATGACAAACAAGAGGGCGGCCACGACGGCGGCTATACGCGTGAAATTAATGCCACCGTTGAATTCGTTATTTCGGCGTTGTACATTATGTATTGTTATATATAATATTATGTGCTCGATTTATTTGGAGAGGCCCTCACGAATCCGTCGAAACCAAAGTACCTACGTATACGCGGTGTTGTGAAAAGGGCGTTTCCGCAGTCAACGCTGCTAAAAACAGTGGTTGTTGTTTTTTCGTAAAAAGTTACAAATGTATATATTATAATATAAATATACTATACAGTGCCATATTATAATACAATATGTATACATAATATATGTATATATATATATCTTGGTATGTGGTGGCATACACACGTTTGACAACTAAAACCCACTTCTCCTTGGCACTTTTACTATAATAAATGTATAGGTATATAGATAAATAAAAAATAATAAAATTAAAAAATATACTTTGATATAATATTATAGTATATACATATAATATGTATATTGTTTAGTTTTCTTAATATAACCACTCCCATTTAAAATATCTGTGTACTCCACTGTTTCTGTGTTATAATATATCATAAATAAATGTTTTAAACTTTTTGTGCTTATTCAGAAAAAAAAAGATATACGTAGGTACCTATTATAGCTTTTAAACTGCGGTCTAATAGTTTTTGTAGTTCAAAGAAAAATATAAACGTGCCGTTTGAAAGTAAATTATTTACTTCATTAATCGTTAATTAATATTGTATTATTACAATCGATGGTTAATTATAGTGTTTAAATCGACCACAATCTTTGAAGCTGTTCAAACATACATTATTTTATACGCTGGTTATCATTATTTTACTTATACGTATTCCAAATTCTCATTATTATGCTTACACATACATATTAATACATTACGTTTTTATCATTAGATGCATATTGTAATTAATTGATTCGTAATCTATAAGTTAAACCACGAATATAAAATGTAAGACACTTTTTGACGAAAAGTTTTTTTATTTAAATAAGGTGAATCCACTTCTTTGTATAGGTTAAATAGCATATTTTCAGCTTCAACCGTTGAGTCACTGTATCGTTATCTCTTTAAAAAAAATCCAATTAAAATATATAAATATGTTAATTTAATAAAGGAAAAAGTACCGAACACCGCCTCGAGTCAACAATACAATTACAATTTTAAAGGTTAAATTTTTTTACAAAAGAAATCATTTAGGTACATACATATAACATGATAGCTTGACGATTAATTCATAATAATAACTACTGTTTTATTACCAATTTTTTAAAACCACGATAATCAGTAATCACTTATCACAGGACTTTAAATGTTCCCAAAATAAACGATTATGGAATTGATTTATCATTACTATTTATACATGATGAATCACAAAGCTCACTGTGAAGGACCTTTCTTTCAATTATGAAGTTAATCAAAATCAGATTTTTGGAATTTTTAAATTCTATTGAAATACTTTTGTATTACTTAAGGAGTGTACCGGGTAGATAAAAACTTCTGTTTTTCAAACAAGAACCCTTTTTAATACGGTAAATTATTTAGCATAATATAACTATTCTGAAAATATTGACGCACATATTAAAACAAATTTGAACAAGTAGTTTTTGTGTTTATTTACTTTAGTGTAATAATAGGGTTAATAGGTATTCCCGATAGTGGATTTGAAAGATACGGTGATTAGAAAATGCTTGTAATTAAATAATGTGAATCTATAAAAATGTACAATTTATAAAATAGTTGCAATTACCCATCTATAATAAATAGTAAATACTAGATCCGAAATTATATGTATTTTATATTTTTGTAAAACTATTTTTAAGGATAGGTACATCAACATTTGAACATCAAAACGATGATGCACTAAACAATTTACAGTAAAAAAAGGGGAATTCTCATTCGAAAAGCAGAAGTTCCCACAGTAACTATTCATATAGAACATCCACGCGTAGGACAAAATATCTTAAGAATTTTAAAATAAGGTCTTTGAGTATATTTAAAAAAATTGACTAAATTCATTATTTAAAGAGAAAATAATGGGGGTTCGAATATTTGGTGAATCATCCTGTATAATTTACCTTTATATTATGCAGCTGAAAAAAATATAAAAACAAAAATTCCGAAATACTCTTCATTGATGGTGGCCAGTTATATCGCACACATAAAAACAAAAACGCCAATGCTGTCCCCGACATCGCTGATGGAGTAATTTTTATTTTCATTTTTGACGGTAGCCGTCTTTGGTGCGGCCAAAGAATAAGGGCCGGTGTATATAATAATGTATACAATGAAAGTAGAGAAAAAAAATATTGTTTATTAAGAAAATATTGTTTTGATAAAGTCTCCGGGCTCGGTGGCTTTTCCGGCGACTGTGGGGGTGTGTACACACAATAAAAGGTATATTGACATTCCGTGTTTTCCGGAGGGGAACAATAGCGGCGCAGTGTGCTGCAGGATAGAAGCTGCTGCCATCGCCGTCGCCGCTGAGTCCGGTGGAGGCTTTTTCGGCGGGAGCGATGCGGTGGCGGCAGGCGGCGTATAAAAGTAAAAACACTTTAGTTTTCCTTTCGGACCTGCTGTTTACCCCGGAAAAGACGACACTTTTAAAAACTCTCTCTCCGCCGTAGCGTGGTGTGTATATTTATTTTGGCTCGGCATTGTTGGTGTCCTGCACCAAGACGGCTCTTGGGTATAGTATATCTATTATATACATATTATATATACATATATAGAAAGGTTGCATCACGTATGTGCAGTGTAGAAGCATTAGTATACACCTATATAACATATACTTAATGTTCCACTCTATTTTCTCACACTGATTTCTTTTTGCTCGTCGACTAATAATACATAATTATATAGGCATATATACGCACTGTGCAGTAATCACGTTTTTCTTGATCCTTCTTCATACATTGTCATTATAAAAAAAGTTTGTAATTGTTTTCTTCTGCTGTGGCTGTTTGTTATATACATATAGAAAATACAGTTTACCATAGCTATACTATAATAGCTGTCACACGCGTTACTTGCCCTTTGGTCCGACTTAGTGTGTATATATAAGAAACTACAAACTCTAATATTATAAAGGTACGATGATCTCGAATACCTAGTTTCCATATTGCGCATCAATATATAGACCGGTGAACTCAAAAACCAAATCCTAGAGAACTTCTAGTAAGTGTAATATTATATAATATCGTGTAGGTACTCGATTGCCGGGTGTCTTCGGTGCAAGAAGATGCGGCGGCGTCATTCACGCGGTATATAGGTTGAGGATTGGGTGAGGTGATATGAACGTCGAGGATTTTAACGCCTCCGGGAAAACGGTTTACGGTGCGGTGCGCTATAAAGCGTCGCCGCCGCGTGTATATTGTCGTATAACCGTTATGGCGGAGGCAAAACCGATAGCGCGTTGCAGTGGCGTCTTCGTGTGAGTGCGTGCGTGCGTGCGTGTACAGCAGCGACCGTTCACATAAATAAAAATGGAACGGATGAAAAAAAAAAAATAGCAAAGTTCAAAATTGAACGTCCGTTGAGATAAAATGAAGAAAAATGGTCCGCTGGTGAAATCGGACGATAAAAATAACCGTGTTAGACGTGACGGCCACGGGCTATAAAGTCTCGTGGGACGCGAATCTGTGCGTATATCGGCAAACGTCCCCTGGCGTCGGCGGTGGCGGGCGCGGGCGAAGAAAGCAGGAGCAGGAGAAAAAAACCGTTGTTTTAGGTCAGATATACAACACACGTCGTAACGGCGGGGGAGGTGCACGAGCGCCGGAGGGATGAGACGCGGCGGAGATGCAGCAGCAGAGGAGAGCCATCGGAAAAACAACAACATCGCGCGAGCGTTGTGTGCGGGGGCAAAATAATAATAATAAAAAACCTAAGAAGAGATGCCCGCCCTGTATCAGACTTATATGTATATATATATATATGTATATCATATATAATACGATATTTTGCCACGGAAACGACTATGGGCCAACACACCTTATCTCAGTGCCAGGGTGACACGTCTCCCCTATATATATATATATGCCATATATATTATATTATTATTATTACACAATATTATAATTTAACGATGCGCACACACCGTCCGTCTTGTTCGTCTTGTATATTTGTACAAACATGTATATATACATATATAGGTAAACGAATTGTAAGAAATAAAAAGGGGTCTCCGGTTTATTCAAAGGATTTCCACGACGGCACGTTGATACAACATTTGCATACCGCCGGTCGAAAAATTAATACAGTTCATCCGCCGCCGCGCGAAGCACTGAACGAAAGCGCGTATATATTATTATAATTATTAATTTTATCGATCGTGGCGGTTTAGTCCTCATCTCCTCTCCTCGTCGCGATATTCTTGTTTTTCTCGCGTTCATTTTTCTTTTATTATTATAATATGTTCGCGAAATTAATAAACGCGCGCGCTGCGGAGACGACGGCGACGGCAACGTGTGCGCAGCAAAAGGCGAAGTGAGGGATTAAAAAAAAATGTGTACATAAATATACTGAGTCCCGATCGCCGGAGGGCTGTGCAATCAAGGTGTCTTTTGTGCGATGTCCGCCAAATCTGTGTACGACTCAACCATGTCTTTGACGCCTTTGTTTTACCTATTCAAAAACAAAAAAAAAATACAACCAAATGAAGCTCTCGTTTCCTTTTCATTTTTTCATCCCTATACTTTTTGTGCGTATCGCATGTCTCGCAGCTCTCTCTTATTTTTCTTTTAAACATATTTTCCCGCTCATAAAATTTCGCTTAGGATTGTGCAGTGGGTGAGCACTAGAAAACTGTATGATCAAAGGGTTTCAAGAATCAAAATGTGACGAGAAATAATATATAATTTCAATCTAAAATTGTACACAAAAAAACATATATACGACGTGTTATTAGTGCTTTTGGAGATTCCCGTTTTTGTCCGAGTGCGGCTTATTCGATTTCAACCGCTGTCGAGCTGTGCATATTATGTATTTTTTCCCATTTTTTTTTTCGTGGTTCGTTATCGTTTGTTTTAAAATCCGTACAAATATCGCCTTGAGCCGCTTTACATTTTCGACGACCGTGGACCACAAAAAAACGTCGTGATAATAACGCGATATATCCACTCCATCGACTCAAAAACGACATTTTAGAGCCTTTGCTGCTTCGCCTGTCGTTATAACAATATAGTATCACATAAGTTGACTTTTTCATAGTTTTACAAACAGCTGGAATATTATATGGGACACCGCGAACATCGTGGAGAGGGCTAAGCCACCACTGGACTGCATTGCATATAATAGTAATAATAATAATACATTTATACACAGCGACTCGACCTGAAGTGCTCTTGGAATACTAAGAGAAAGTCCGGTGGAAAACGCGTACACGTATTATATATACCTACATCCACGGGGGCTTAAAATCCCCGAGGGATAGTGACGCGCTGGCGGAGGAGGTCGCGCGCAGACATAATAACAATAATAATAATAATTATTATTATTATAATATCCGCAATTGGATATCTCGCATGTCGTATATATACACATAATACATACATATATATCGTGATAAATCCGGCGGTAATAAAACAACAAAGTTTTTGCCGCCGAGTGTTTATTTTGCCCATATAATATATATACTGCACGACGCACTCGGTTCGACCTTTATTTACATTATTGTTTCCGTGCGTATACCATCTCTCTGTGTGTGCGGTATAATATTATACCTCTAACCTTCTTCGCAACGGGCTGACGCGAAACGGCACGCGTATATACATATTGTAGCGGTGTTTCGGCGCATAAATATCCATCTTTTATTAACGAAAACCACTTCCGGTGGCGGTACCCA